>NC_056747.1:1292060159-1292245159 GCF_019279795.1 Protopterus annectens
ATTGCTGAGGTTGTAATAAAAAGATAAATATTCATTTCACCATAAAACATGGTATGGTATAATCGGGTATAGCTTAACTAAGTCTGCAGTCCCAAAAAAATATCCTTCAGTATAGTAAACTCCTTTTGTTAAGTTTACCATGTCTTGGTTTCACCTATGCTAGTTATTTTACTATAACATAAATTTTACCCAAAGTGCTGCCATTACAGAGCCTTTGATATCTTAAAGTCCTGTCAGCCTTCATAAATATACCTACAGTGGGGGTAGGAACCGAATGTGAGCCTTCATAAATATACCTACAGTGGGGTAGGAACCGAATGTGAGCCTTCATAAATATACCTACAGTGGGGTAGGAACCGAATGTGAGCATTCATAAATATACCTACAGTGGGGATAGGAACCGAATGTGAGCCTTCAAAAATATACCTACAGTGGGGGTAGGAACCGAATGTGAGCATTCATAAATATACCTACAGTGGGGGTAGGAACCGAATGTGAGCCTTCATAAATATACCTACAGTGGGGGTAGGAACCGAATGTGAGCCTTCATCAATATACCTACAGTGGGGTAGGAACCGAATGTGAGCATTCATAAATATACCTACAGTGGGGATAGGAACCGAATGTGAGCCTTCATAAATATACCTACAGTGGGGGTAGGAACCGAATGTGAGCCTTCATAAATATACCTACAGTGGGGGTAGGAACCGAATGTGAGCCTTCATAAATATACCTACAGTGGGGGTAGGAACCACATGTGAGCCTTCATAAATATACCTACAATAGGGTAGGAACCGAATGTGAGCTTTCATAAATATACCTACAGTGGGGGTAGGAACCGAATGTGAGCCTTCATAAATATACCTACAGTAGGGTAGGAACCGAATGTGAGCCTTCATAAATATACCTGCAGTGGGGGTAGGAACCTAATGTGAGTCTTCATAAATATACCTACAGTGAGAGTAAGAACTGAATGTGAGCCTTCATAAATATACCTACAGTGGGGTAGGAACCGAATGTGAGCATAAATATACCTACAGTGGGGATAGGAACTGAATGTGAGCCTTCATAAATATACCTACAGTGGGGGTAGGAACTGAATGTGAGCCTTCATAAATATACCTACAGTAGGGGTAGGAACTGAATGTGATCCTTCATAAATATACCTACAGTGGGGGTAGGAACCACATGTGAGCCTTCATAAATATACCTACAGTAGGGTAAGAACCAAATGTGAGCCTTCATAAATATACCTACAGTGGGGGTAGGAACCAATTGTGAGCCTTCATAAATATACCTACAGTGGGGGTAGGAACCGAATGTGAGCCTTCATAAATATACCTGCAGTGGGGGTAGGAACCTAATGTGAGTCTTCATAAATATACCTACAGTGAGAGTAAGAACTGAATGTGAGCTTTCATAAATATACCTGCAGTGGGGGTAGGAACCGAATGTGAGCCTTCATAAATATACCTACAGTGGGGGTAGGAACCGAATGTGAGCCTTCATAAATATACCTACAGTGGGGGTAGGAACTGAATGTGAGCCTTCATAAATATACCTACAGTGGGGGTAGGAACCGAATGTGAGCCTTCATAAATATACCTACAGTGGGAGTAGGAACTGAATGTGAGCCTTCATAAATATACCTACAGTGGGGGTAGGAACCGCATGTGAGCCTTAAAAATATACCTACAATGGAACTGAATGTGAGCCTTCATAAATATACCTACAGTGGGGGTAGGAACCGAATGTGAGCCTTCATAAATATACCTATAGTGGGGGTAGGAACCGAATGTGAGCCTTCATAAATATACCTACAGTGGGGGTAGGAACCGAATGTGAGCCTTCATAAATATACCTACAGTGGCGGTAGGAACCGAATGTGAGCCTTCCTAAATATACCTACAGTGGGGGTAGGAACCGAATGTGAGCCTTCATAAATATACCTACAGTGGGGATGGGAACTGAATGTGAGCCTTCATAACTATACCTACAGTGGGGGTAGGAACCGAATGTGAGCCTTCATAAATATTCCTACAGTGGCGGTAGGAACAGCATTTAATCATGTCCTTATGCCTCCCACTATTGGCTGATCTAGTTCTATTTTAGCACTTTTTCAAACACCATTTTCAAATTAAAACATCATCCACAACTTTATGTGCTTCATGGATACCTCTAAAAATCTTCCAATTATCTACAATAATTTTCCTACTAGAATCAAATTTAATAGTTGTTAGAAAAAGCAGATTGGAGCTCTTCATTTACTTTCTGAACCACTTACAGAATAAATAAAAAGATATCTATAAATTTCTGCACACACACACACACACACACACACACACACACACACACACACACACACACACACACACACACACACTATATATATATATATATATATATAGAGAGAGAGAGAGACAGGTGTGTATGTGTGTGTGTGTGTGTTTGTGTGTGTGTGTGTGTGTGTGTGTGTGTGTGTGTGTGTGTGTGTGTGTGTGTGTGTGTGTGCGTGCGCTCATGTGTGTCTGCACGTGTGTATGTGTGTGTGTGAGAGAGAGAAAGAGACAGGGTATATCTATGTATGTGTGAGCATATCTATATGGATAGTGGGTGGCGTGCCATTTTACTGACTGATACCTATTGCGTAGGTAGCTTTTGAACCACAGAAAGGTGGGCTGACAGAAGCCTAATGAGGATATTCAAAATAGAAGTTTGCTGTGACAAACTATGTTGAAGGCTTTAGACAAGTCTAGAACTAAAGAGGAGAATAATTTACCATTATCTCTAGCTTTATGACAGTATCTATAAAGGTTAGAGGTGCAATGTTAGTACTGTGGGAGTGATGAAAGCCATGTTGTGTGGGGGATAGCAGTTCTTCCTACAGGTGTTTAGCAATTGTTTTTTAATACATTTTCACGTATTTTGGAGAAGGGGGCTAAGATTGCGGTAGGTCTAAGGTTAGTAATGTCTGTTGAACTTCTTCCTTTGAGTAGAGGGATAACATGTGACTTTTTCCAGAGTGAGGGAACATGGGATTCCTGGACTGATCTATTTATAAGGACTGAGACAGGGTAGGCAATGCTAACAGCTGCAATTTTAACGTATTCACTTGGAAGGTCATCAGCTGAAGTATAGCATGCGTCGAGTTTGTTTAACAGTAGTCTTATGTACGATGTTGTCACAGGTTTCAAGGTGAAAGTCCATGTCGGGATACTTGACTACTGGGTAGGTTAGGATTAGATGTTGGGGAATCCTTGGACAGAGATGCTATACTATCTAAGAAATAACAGTTACATTGTGTTGTGGTTCTGAGTGATGCGTTATTGGAACAGGGGTTAGGGCTGAATTTATGTCTGGGATGCACAACTTCTTTAATGGCTGTCCAGAATTTTTCAGAGTTGTGTTTACTATTATTCTGAAAGTTATTAATAGTTTAATTTTTTGGTTTCATTTATTTTCTATTTAGTATGATTGCAACACATTCTGAAGTTTTCAAAATATTGTGGTGTTTTATAACTTTGTCATTCACTTCATGCCTTTTCTCTATCTTGCATTAGATTTCTACTCCTTTTGTATAACTAAATTGCATTATTGGTTTTTAGTCTCTTCCTTGTAGGAGGTACGAGGCTATTTAGGATGTTTTGGAAAGTTATACTGAATTAATTTACAGCATAATCTAAATGTAGGATTTTTAGAAAGTTACAGTTATGTAGTAATGAACATTTCTGGGTTAAACTTGGAAAGGTTGTGTGTTGTTTTATAAACATGCTGTTTAAATAGATGTGTTAATTGTCTGTTTTTTTTTAATTTCTCAAAGTTCTGTTTTTTTTTTTAATTTCCCAACGTTTTTTGGGTTTTGAATACCATGATGGGAATGGACCCCATTCCTAAATCAAAGTACAATTAAAGTTGATGAAATTAGTATTGTTTCAGTCTTTGATGTCAGCCAAGAGTGTTCTTCGCAGCACCCACAGTGTGCCCAGTAATGACTCTTTCTGCAATTTCTATGGGGTTACAAGTATTGGTAAGATATTTAAATAAGTTTGAAGATTTGTTTTTATAAGACCCATTGTTCCTACTACTATTGGAACTGTCTGGGTAACATTCCTTCCACATTACTCTCATTTCTGCCTACAGATCCTGATATTTTATGACTTTGTGTCTCTCTGTATGCAACACAATGTAGTCACTGGGTGTGCTGATTTCAATGATCAATGCTACTTTTGTCTTCTTTTCATGGACCAGTATATCTAGCTTTCTAGCATCTATCTTTTGAACTGTTGGTAATGGGTGATCCCATGTGATGTAGACTTCATCATTTTCTATGATGTTTTGTGGCTCATGTTTCCTGTGTTTTTCAGCCACTTCAGTACCATTATGTTTGCACAATTCCCAGGGCAACAGTTTTGCCACATTATTATGTCTTTCAGTATACAGTCCTTCTGCCATTAGTATGTCACAACCAGCAACCAAGTGTGCAACTGTTTCCAATTCAGTTTTACAAAACCTACATTTGTCTGTTTCTCCCACATGTTCAGTGGACTTTGTAAACCAACGTGTACACAGCCCACTATCTTGGATCGCCAATATTAACCTTTCATCTCTTGGTTTGAATTCACCTCTCCATAACCATTCCTGTGTTTGTTCCTGATCAACATGAGGTTCTTCCAGAAGTTTTCTATACTTGCAACTATATTTATGCATTTTACACATTTCTTGCCTTCTCATCTGGTCCTTCACCTTATATTCTTTCTTTTGTTTTTTTGGCATATTCAGTTGCTGCCTGATTTTTATCTACTTCTGGTTTGATTTCCATTCCTGCTTGACGCCAATATGCTTCTGCTAGCCTAAACAGGGAAGTCATCTTAGATTTATTCTCCTCATGTTTCAAAACTTCCACTACATTTGGGTCTTGTGAGGTCAGTAGATATGTCTGGAGCCCCATGATTGCAGATCTCTACATGTAATCCGTTTCAAGGAGGCCCATCCCTCCTTCAGAACGGGGAACATATAATCTTGATATTCACTTTTTTTATAAATCATTTGGTGAGCATGAAGCATCCTTCTTGTTTTCCAGTATAATTTAGCCAACATATTTTGGGGCCAGTCAATCACTCTGTAAGTTAGGCGAGGAAGAGCAAATTGGTTTATAGTTTGAATTTTGTTCCTAGATGTCAGCGCTGTTTTCAGGATTAATTTAAGTCTTCTAAATTATTCCTTACTAAGTTTTATTCACATTTGTTCATGTTTTATTGTTGATCCTTCATCGATTCCCAAATATTTATACACTCCCTCATGGTCAAGTTCTTTTATATCACACTCTTTTCCCAAGCTGATGTTTTCCTGGTGCTGCAGTTTTTCTGCTTTAAAGGTTGCTTTTGCACATTTATCAAGACCAAATGACATTCTTATATCTGAAAAGTTTTGATGACTTGCAGTTGTGCTTTTAGTTCCTCATCTGATGAGCTACACACTTTTAAATCATCGACAGACAGAAGATGAGAAGTCTTTACAGTTTGTTGTTTTCTAGGAGCCAAATTGTAGCCATGGCCTAAGCTGTTAAGTAGACAGCTTAATGGATTAATCTTAAGGCAGAATAGCAATGGTGACAAAGATTCACCCTGGAATATCCCCCTTTGGATTTTTATCCCTGGGATAATAATCTGTCCTTTATCATGGCCTCTGCCTCTCGACTGCTGCTGCTAACCGCCATGCTGATACTGATACCTTTGCACGGGAAGTGTTTTGCGAACAATAACGGAAATGTATCTTTGACTTTATCTTATGTTCCTTTGTTCAAAAGGGACATCTTCACTTTAATATGAACATGGTTTGATTGTGGTGTTGATTGATGCGTTACTATATAAGGAAGTTTTTTTCTGGTGTGTCATTTATCCCATGAAGGCATAAGCCGAGGTACCAGGAGACACCAGTAAAGTATTTTATGCAACTCTAAGAGGCTTCTTTGTTTTTTTGGCTTTGTGTTTCTTTTTTTGCTAATTCAATAGCTGGTGTTTTTCAATATTTAATTGCAAAGTGGTCTGCTACTGTTTCATGGCTAATGTAATGTAATCAATCAGTGTAAGGTGTATCATATATTTTTAAGCACTCTTTTATCTATAAATGTGGGATACTATCAAATTCTTCTTTGTAGTCAATCCATACCATACTTAGATTCCTCCCCATTTTACAGTTCTCCACTATGACTTTATTTAACAACAAACGATCCTTTGTTCCATATGACTTTCTTTTATTGCCCTTTTGTTCTACTGCCATAATTGAGTTTTCTTCTAAATGACTATAAACTCTGTCAGCGTCAATTATTGTGTATAGTTTATATGTTGTTGGAAGGAAAGTTATTGGTCTATAGTTTTTAGGGTAGCTTGCAGGTTCACTCTTATATAGGGGCATTGTTTTTCCTGCTGTTAACCAGTGCGGTGTCTGTTCAGGGTGTGCATATAAATAGTTCTTACTCATAGCTAAATCTTTGTGCAAAGATGTTAATACTTTTAACCAGAAGTTAGGTACTGTATCTGGGCCTGGGGTTTTCCAATTGGCTTTGTTTTAGTCTCTCCCTGTTACTTCATCCCATTTCATATCCTGTATCTTCAAACTTGTTATTCTTTCTTTAGCTTCATCTATCCATTTAGCATCTTTGTTATGTTCCACAGGATCTTCATAAATACTTCTCCAAAATGTATCCATTTCTTTTTTTTTTGGTGATCTTTCAATTCCTTTTACGTTATTTCCCAATTTGCTGTAAAACTTTTTTGGGTCATCAATAAATTGTTTATTTTGTACTTTTCCTTTATATTTATCTGCGTATCTTCTAAGTTTTTCTGCCTGTGCTGAGATTTTTAGCTTGTTATTTGTGATAGTGCATGACAGATCCTGGTCTGTTCTAATACTGCGCATTGTTTTTATTATGTCTAGCTTTCTTAGTATTTTTGTTGATCTGTTCCCTTTTCTATATTCTTCTAACAGTGACACTTCTTGTCTTAATTGCTTTATAGTTCTCTCTGTTTGATACTTCCATGATGGTATTCGATTTTACCCTTTCCTTTCCCTCACTCCTGTGTTCTTGTGGTAGAATTTTATCAGTTATTAATTTAGCTGCACAGTAGTACATTCGGGTTCAAATTAAAACACCGAACTCTGAAAACAGCGAATGGTGTTTCATCGACACATATTCAGCGAAAGCTGAAAATGTCGAAACCACAGAACAGCGATTTCTTTCCTAGGGAAAGAAATTGCTGTTCCAACCCCCCCCCCAAAAAAAACATTAAACACTTCCAAACACATACACACATACCCTAACCCTAATTATACCCCCCCAAAAACCAGTAAACAACTAAATACACATATGCATGTAACCCAACCATAGATCTAATGGAAAAAAAAACAGTAAACATTTTAAAACTTATGCACTTATCTCAACCCGCACCCTAACCCTAAGGTCAGTAACTCTCGCACATTTACATAAACAACTCCAAACACATACACAGTTACCTTAACCCTAATCCTACCCCCCAAAACAAAAGTAAACAGCTGAAAACACATACACATGTAACTCAACCATACATCTAATGCAAAATAAAAAACAGTAAACACTTTCATACATATGCACTTACCTTAACCCGCACCCTAATCCTAAGGTCAGCAACTGTTGCACAATCACGCTCGGCACCTACACCAGACAAGGGACCACACTACACTTCAGAACAGGCAAAGCAATGAAGTGGTCAAATGACTTCTTTCCCAGGGAAATAATTCGCTGAACAGCCATTTTGCTGTTTTGCTGTTTTGCCTGTTCACCTTACATGTGTCGACAGAAACGCATTCGACAGAATGTGTTTTCTTCGTTCTAATAGGAACCCGTATATTTTGTTTACTTCTGTTATATCACATTACTGCGCTCATTTGTTTTCTCAAACTTCTGACTTTTTGGATTTTATTGACCTTCTGCAATTTCTTTCTTTCAATCATCTTAGTATGTCTATCTATCTCTATTAAATCAAGCAACTCTTCTCTTAGCTCAATTTCTTCTATACTGAGGGCACATTTTTATTTTCCATTTCCTGCGGGCATTCTGTAGAAAGTTCTATAGCGTTGTGACACGTTCTCTTCTATTTCATCCTGTGCCTTCCGTTGCCCTGTCATATGGGAGTTCTCTGGCCTATCACTTCTCAACATTGACTGTATCAGAGTTTCCACAATGTCCTGTTCCTTCCCTTGTTGTCCAGCTTGAAGAGAATGTTTATACTGGTTTACTGTGGAAAGCTTCAAATTGTCTTCATATGGCACCTGACCAATTGCTTCCCATTCCACTGGTTCCCCTTAATTTGGATATCCTTTGCTCTATCCTGTTGTGGTGCTTTCTGAATTAGGTTTTCTACACTGAATCCTTCATTTCACAGGTGCTCCATAACCTCAGTTTCTATTTCTTTTACTTCTCCATTACTAATCTCCTTTTCTACTTCTCCTCTTTGTCTCCTTATTTTTTGTATTGTAACGTTGTCCATGTCTGGATTCCTTTCCCTGTATTTATCTTCAAATATCTTTGGTGCTGCTCTTGTTGTATTGGTTAGTTTTGCTTTCTACTTTGCATAGATATTACACAAGATTAAATCTCTTTTCTTTCCCATGTCCATATTTCTTCCTCAGATGTCTCCCGATCTTCCTGCTTCTCCTTACTTTGTGGACTCACTCCACCTTTCTGTGATGTAACCTGTGTTATACCTTCTACACCAGATCCTTCCCTTTGCAGGTGTTCCATAACTTCAACTTCTATTTTTTAACTTCTACTTTACTAATCTTCTTTTCCACATTCCCACTTTGTGATATTATTTCTTTATTGTGAAATTTTCCACGTCTGGATGTCTTTGCCTTTATTTCTCTTCGAATATCTTTGGGTCTGCCTTCTTTATGTTGATTAATTTGTCTTTCTCCTTTGCATAAATATTGCACCATATCAAATCTCTTTTTCTTTCCCATGTCCATGTTTCTTTTTTATACTTTTCAAAAATCTTTGGGTTTTGTTGTTTATCTTTTTGCACTTCCTCAAATGCTTCTTTTTCCATACAGATCAAAGTTTCTTGATCTATATACTGTTTTTCACAAATCTGTTGTAATAATGAACACAATTTTTCATTTGAAGCTTCTGACACTTTTTCCTGTTGAAGTAGTTTTCTTTTATCTAATTTCTGTCTTAATTGTTTGGTATATCTTGTGTCAAAAAATTCAGGGCTTTTTGTATAGTAACAATACATAATTTATTTCTTATCCTCAATAGTCCACTTTATTGTCTTTATGGCTCTTCTTAGGCCTATCAGTTTTTTTGAGTTTTGTGGACTACTACTTCCTTCTACAACAGGAGGGCCATCCCCCCTGGGCCTGGCCCTATTGTAGGAATGTTTCCATAGTTTGAAGATTCTACGCTGTCATCTTTTCCAGTCCTGGCACCAGTGTGCCTACCAGGACTGGGCACTTTTTTTATCCTGGGTCTTGTGTACCCACCTCTCTTTTTTTAATTTTTAACCTATACTGTCCATGATATATGCTATATAAATACAGTCTATATATCAGTGTCATCTTGGTGAGATTTTGTAAAAAACAGGATCGCCTTGAGAAGGTACTCACCAAGACTTGAGGATGAATTCAGTTTCAACAATAGTTCTCTCCTTCACTTGCTGACCATCTCTCCATTCGGACCCCATCTCTGGTTGCATAGATTGAGAGATGATCACTGAGGCAGTCAGATATTGCACTTGAGGTGGTGTATTTGCTAGAGTCTGATACTAGGATCCCATCTAAAAGGGAATTTGATGTCTTGCTATAATGTGTGAGGGTATTAATTATTTGTGTAAAACCAATTAAGTTCATGCTACGTGTAGGGGAGTTAGAGTTTACTATTATTTCTTGTGGAATTGTTTATCCAATGTAGGATGATTTCCAGCATTGTTGTATTGTTGCCAGGAGGGATGAAAAGTACAGCAATACAGATTTCTTATTATTCCTAAGTCAGACAGCTAAAGACATTTAAAATTTACATAGTGTAAAAGATATGACATTATGGGCTTCACAGTTAGTTACTAGTACTGGGCACTGGGCTGACAACTCAACACTGTAAAAACACCACTGCCAATCAATCTGCAGACCAGTGATCCGCTGTGGTGACCCCTAACCGGGAAAAGATGAAAGACATTGCTTACAGTTAGTTACTAGAACTGCATAACTTCTTATGTTTCTTTATGATGGAGTTGCACTTAAATAAATCTGATTTTCATAAGCTTATTTCTGTCCAATACGCAGTATTCAGACATGCTAGTATGGTTACTGGGAAACAACATCTTTTTAATACTCTGCAGAGTTTGAAACAGTCATGAGGCCTTCTAATAAGCTATATGCTTACAGGCCTTGGAACTGTTCACTGATGACATGTAATCACCTCAGTGGATGAATTGTGCTGATTTTCCTTCTGAGGAAATTTAGTCTTCTAAATTCTTTTCTTTTTTATCTTGAAGTTTTTATAGCTAGTTGCAGTAATGAAATAATGTGTGCAGTGCCTACATTTTAAAAGCATGGGAAACGTACATGTGAACTGCAGTGCTGTTTGCCTTTTGCCTTCATTATAAACTGTTTCTGGGTGTATAGTTCCATCATTATTAGAATCTCTTTTTAAGAGTTCCTTATGATACTTGCATAATTTCCAGCTGTTTTCTGTGCAGTCTGCAGTATAACCATTCACTTCATTTTCATTATGTATCCCAGGTGCTGCTTTTTTTGTGCAGAGCTCCGCCTGGCTCAACACAGAAAAGAAGCTAGTGCTCCCTGGTTTCTTAACATGTAAACAAAATGGGGTCTAAGGATTTTTGGTTAGGTTCATAGGTTCATAGATTAGTACTATGCTAACTGCCCTTGCGAGCCATTTTAAGCCTAGCCAATTATCCCTTGTGAGACTCAAACCCTGCACCGTGTGTTTCTAAGGCAAACACCTTAACCATTAGGCCACCCTCCCATCCCAGTTTCCCATACAGACAAAGAAAAGTATAAGGAGAAGACATCTAGAATAATATATTTTCTTATTTAGCAGAAGCATTTTAGAAAGGAATAGAAATGGGACTTAAACCAGCGGTAGATGACGAGAACTGGATAGCAACCGAAAGTGCCAAAAAACAAAATAAAGAGAAAGATCAGAAAAAAGGAACGAAAATTGGAAAGCCACAAATATAGTGGTGAGTACAGACAACTACAAGAACGACCACATGCTGACCATGATTTGACTCAGGAACGGCTAAGGAGAGGTGAATTTCAACAAACAGATGAAAGGCTAATAAATGGCAGCCCAAGATCATGGACTGCATACACAGTGGCCTAAAAAGTCTTTTGATAAAATGGGAGGAACAGACAAATGCAGGTTCTACAACAAAGAACTGGAAATCATTAGACATCTCATTGCTGTGTGTGATACGCTCATGACTGAGGTTTGTAT
The DNA here is from genome assembly GCF_019279795.1 of Protopterus annectens. Classification (NCBI taxonomy): domain Eukaryota; kingdom Metazoa; phylum Chordata; order Ceratodontiformes; family Protopteridae; genus Protopterus; species Protopterus annectens. Next base: position 1,292,071,654 of record NC_056747.1, read on the forward strand.
ACCAAAAGGCACAATAATGTGGCAAGGAGGTTGCACTGGGTATTGTACAAACACTACAATATATAAGTAGGTAAGCACTGGGTATTGTACAAACACTACAATATATAAGTAGGTAAGCACTGGGTATTGTACAAACACTACAATATATAAGTAGGTAAGCACTGGGTATTGTACAAACACTACAATATATAAGTAGGTAAGCACTGGGTATTGTACAAACACTGCAATATATAAGTAGGTAAGCACTGGGTATTGTACAAACACTACAATATATAAGTAGGTAAGCACTGGGTATTGTACAAACACTACAATATATAAGTAGGTAAGCACTGGGTATTGTACAAACACTACAATATATAAGTAGGTAAGCACTGGGTATTGTACAAACACTACAATATATAAGTAGGTAAGCACTGGGTATTGTACAAACACTACAATATATAAGTAGGTAAGCACTGGGTATTGTACAAACACTACAATATATAAGTAGGTAAGCACTGGGTATTGTACAAACACTACAATATATAAGTAGGTAAGCACTGGGTATTGTACAAACACTATAATATATAAGTAGGTAAGCACTGGGTATTGTACAAACACTACAATATATAAGTAGGTAAGCACTGGGTATTGTACAAACACTACAATATATAAGTAGGTAAGCACTGGGTATTGTACAAACACTACAATGTATAAGTAGGTAAGCACTGGGTATTGTACAAACACTACAATATATAAGTAGGTAAGCACTGGGTATTGTACAAACACTACAATATATAAGTAGGCAAGAAACATTATAAACATCATTCACAAAGCATTATCGACAATAATGATGTCTGGATCATATGTGATCACCCAATACCAACAGGTGGGAATATAGACCCAAAAAACAAATATAGTCATCCAAATATAAATGCAAAATTAGAATTAATTATTGCAATTGCTACGACCAGTGATTATAGTGTCTTATGTACTGAGAGTTTCAAAATCATAAAATAACAGCATGTAGAAGAGTAAATGAGAGGTAGGAACAACAGGACTAATTAAAAATAACTTACAATCGTACTTTAATACGCTACCAAATGCATGTAATGCTGTATGAGCTGCAGAAGGCAGTAATTCTGGGCACGCTGCAGGTGCTGATAAGAGCACTTTGCCAAACATCAAAGACTGAAGCAATACTGATTTTATGAACTCTAATTGTACCCTAATTTAGGAATGGGGTGCATTCCTATCACGGTATTAGAAACACAAAACATTTGGAGAATTTACCAAAGACTAAAGAAGCTGAAAATACAGATGTAGACCCAAACACCACAGCTGTAATTAGGGCAGAGCAATGTAGGCAGCTGTCCTGGATGCTAGCTGTTAGGGGGTACAATTGGCAGGTGCTGATGGTGTGCCAGTGCAGTACTGGTACTCATTTATGATGCTATGAGGATATCCTGGCTCCATAAATGAACGCTGATTAATACATTTGCAGTTATGTTAGAAGAGCTCACTAACTATAGCAAGCTGCTCACTAACTATAGCAAGCTGCTTTTACAGTTGTAGCAAACAGCTTGCTACAGTTACAGGAGCATAGAGGTTTTTTTTTTCAGCTTTGCGAAGTCAAGTTTTTTTTCTTTTTGGTCTTCAACTTTGAGTTAAAGTGTGTGCCATTTTGGGGAACTGCATAGGGTATAAGACAACCTCGTTACAATTCTGCTTCACATTCCCTATATATATATATATATATATATATATATATATATATATATACAAAGCTGTATCCTTTGCTACTGGTAATCAGCTCTGAAGTCACTGCTCCTCAGAGGAGGGGAATAAGAACCTCAGCGCAGCAACTCATTCTATTGCCATTTTCTTTTCAAAGTTTTTTTGTAACTGTTTGATAAAATGCATTCACTATCTTGTTAACAGCATTCAGAACAATTAACTAAGTGACAAATGGACAAATAAATGTCATCTTGTTGGTCAAAAATTATTTAATCTTAGCTAGAGTCATGGCATAGAGGTGTACAGCTCTAACTATGCCCCATGTGAGCAGGGGAGAATTAGCAGCTCAGCCAACTGAAGCACTGATAAGGAGGGTCGGGCATGCCTATCCATGGGGGAGGGGTATCTGTCAAGGCATTCCCTGCAGGGAGGCACTGTCCCCTCAAATGAAAACAGATGAATGCAGCGGAGAAGTTAACCAAGGAGTATATCATATGTGACAAGGATACCCTGGTGGAAGCAGTCAATTACATAACCCCCACACCCCATGCCCTTAGGTTCCATGCTGGCACCGACCTTAGAATGGGGATAGTCTGGGGGCTGTAGGAGCCGCTGGTAGACCAGAGATGGACTGGGCTCTGGGGTATGCTGAAAAGAATGATGCAGAAAGAGGCTCAAAAAATAAAACTCTATTACCCTTTCTAACGATTAACCATATACAATGTATGCAGTTTTACACAGGTCCCTGTTATTTCATTGAAAGATTGCATCATTGAACATTTCAAATGGCATTTTATCAAACATACCATTTTCTGAATTATTCTGAGATCGCATTATGGTAGGGATCAGGAAATTTGTTCTTTCCTCACTGTAGTGGAATCTCAGAGTAGGTATATATAATTAGCGTGGGATGTGGGGGTTCGATAATGGCATTTCCTATGAAATGCCATTTGACAATGTGATCCTTCAATAATTTGATATAAACCTGTTTTACATACACACGCACACACACACACACATATATATATATATATATATATATATATATATGTGTGTGTCACCTTATTTAATTATTTTCAAATGCACAATGTTAATTGTCTTAAAACACTTTTATAAATATAGCCCATATCTAATGCGTATCAAACCTTCATCAGTCTGCCAGACTTTCATCTTCATCATTTTCCTGATTCAGCAACAGTGACATCAGATAGCTGTCTTTCTCCCCAACAAAATCAAATAAATGAGAAGAAAGAGAAAACAATATCCTGGCAGATCGATTCAGTGCCAACTTCACCCCCCTCTCACCCCCTAAATGGCCTATCTCAATACAGGAAGATTGCCAAATTCTGGTAATAACGGCCACCCAGGTAAAAAACGTACTCTCCAAAGCTAAGAATACAGCATCCATTGGACCAGATGACATCCCGGGCTGTGTACTACATGAACTACAGAATGAACTGGCACCTCACTTAAGTGTCATGTTTAATCATAGCCTCACCTCAGGTTTCGTGTCCACTGAGTGGTGCAGAGCTACAGTTATCCCACTCCACAAGGGGGGATCCACCTTGGATCCCGGAAACTACCATCTCATCAGTCTGATGAGTCTTATCTGCAAGGCCATGGAGCGTATTATCATGGAACTTCTAAACAAAGACAGTGGCAACCTTCAAACAGTGGACCCCACCCAGTTTCGGTTCGTGAAGGGCCAATCTTGTCTCCTGAAACTGATTGACTTCTTTGAATCAGTCTCCAGAGCCATGGACAAGGGTAAGGTGGTTCAGACAGCCTATCTAGACCTTGCCAAGGCCTTTTGACACCATCCCCCACTTGGAATCATAGATAAACTTACTAAGCTGGGCATTAATCCCTACATCACCCAATGGGTTGCTAACTGGCTTATTGATAGAACCCACACTGTAAAAGTAGCTGACTCCAAATCCAGCTCCAGACAAGTAACAAGTGGAGTACCTCAGGGTTCAGTCCTGGGACCGCTCTTGTTTGGCATCTACTTCTCTGAAGTACAGGCCAACACTAAGGGACTCTGGCTAACAAAGTTCGCAGATGACTGCAAACTGGAAGCCATTATTGAATCCCCAAATGATGTGGATACTCTACAAAAGGGCCTTACAGAAACAGATGCTTGTTGCCAGAGCCATGGGCTCAAGCTCAATGCCAAGAAATGTATAGTTATCCCCTTTGGGAAAAAATATGTACCCATGAATTACCATATAGGTGGCAGTACACTAAACACCAAAAGTGTGATAAGAGACTTAGGGACACAGGTGGACAGTGGTCTCACCTTCGATAACCACATCGCCACAACAGTCAGGAAATCCTTCTACATGGCACACCTCATCACTAAGGGCTTTTCATCCAGAAAAAAATGAGGTCATTGTCCCACTGTACTCATCCATCATTAGACCTGTTCTAGAATACAGCAGCCCATTTGGTATGTACCTCTCAAGACATCTGCAACAACTGCAAAGGCCACAGAAATACCTCACTAAAAGAATCACAGGCCTAAATCAGATGCCCTATGCTGACCGCCTTAAAAAACTCCAGCTATACTCTGTTGCATATCGTCTACTCAGAGGCAATCTCTGCTTAACATACAAGGCCATGTCAAACCCAGAGCTGTTGGACATGCTACATTTAAAGAAATCCCAATCCCTCAGAGCCACACGCTCCAGGGATCTAAACCTTGTCATCACAATAAACAAAACATGCTGAAGGGATAGGTTCCTGACCCAGAGACTCCTCAGACTCTGGAATAGATTGCCCATACATGTCAAGCAGAGGTCCAGGGAAGTAAATAGTGTGGGAAGAAATAGCAAGGGAATTGTTATGGCTAGGCTTGTATAGGCCCCTAGGGCTGATAGCCTAGTACCAACCTATGAACCTATGAACAAGAGCTTAATATGTAGACTCCTGAAGAAAAGAGGGGCATGCCAAAGCAGTTAAGTACCTCAATGGAGTCCAGAACACACAAAAGTACAGTTTAAGGCTAAAAGATGGGTGGCTTGGGAGAGATTCATGGAACCATTATTACACAGAAAAAAAAACATAGGTGATGAAAGTAAAGGCCTTCCGTAATGCATGGATGTAAAGGCCTTCTTTATGCCATGAATGTAAAGGCCTTCCTTAATCCACTTTATCACCAAAAGTTCTTACAGAGTTTTGAGAAAGCATGACTGCTGTATACAACAATTCTGACATTGGGATAAGGGAGGGAAAAATCCCCGTTGATTAAGCAACCTTTTTCCACACTTTCTGATTTAACTCATCTTCAGAATATGAATTCTAAAGATGTTTCTTCTGTAAGATACCAGACCTACTCACATCTCCCACCCTGGATAGCAATTAGGTCGATGTGTTGTGTACACTAAGCACTTCCTTTTCTCACGCAGCCCTGACATCTCACACAGTGAGGCATAGTTTTCTTAGAGCAAAAATGGTTTCCTTGAGTTTCTTGCTCACCATGTAGTCTGCCTTGTGGATACCAAGTCCATTCCCTATATTATATTCTCCCTCTTCATGATAAAATAAATACATTTGTTTCAAGTGATAACTTTCTTTCATCACAACATAACTATTTTATGTTGGTCATCCCAAAACACAGAAAGGAAAAACAAGAAAAAACAAAAAAAACCAACAAATAAATAAATAAATAAGCCTCATACAGACCCAGGTTAGTCTTAGACAGGTATTATGGCATATTTGCAGACAGAATCCACCCACCTACCCCCAAGCGTACTAAGTTTCATTCCTTACAGCAGATCCAGGATATTATTAGAAAACCCTTACTTGTAGTGTTCAGTGTTTTTATCTCTGTGTGCAGCAGCACAGACTCTACATAGTGCCCTATGGGGGAAGAGTTGTAAAGAACAACTGCTTTGGCATCTACTGTACTGCACATTATCCTCAAGATAGGAACACTCAGACTGCATGCTGGTGGTAGGACTAGACATTCAACAGTGTAAAATATGGCTCTAGGTGATTCGGTCATGTTCATTAATGTCACCAAATGGGCATGAGTATTTGCGAGTTATAAGTGGGTTGAAGACGTGGCTTATTCCAGCCTATTCCAGAGGCCCATGCTAATGGTGGGAGGGGTATTTGTGCCTTTATTGACCAGTGTCTGTCCCCATAAAGCCCAGCAACCCTGGGTCAGTCAGCTACTGGGTTAACTGGGATAGAGCTATTGAGCGAAAGCTGAATTGCTACAATCAGTGTAGGTTCCCAGATAGGATGGAGCTTGTAAGTGAAGGACATGATTGTACAGAGCAGGCTGGACATCCTATGTATACAAGAAACATCACGGAAAGGAGGTGCAGCAAAGCCACTTGGCTTGGGATTCAGAGTCTACTACTCAGGAGGAGAACGGGCTAGAAATGGTGTGGGGATTGTACTGAGTGAGAGGCTTTAGAATGCAGTGAGGGAGGTCATCAGAATTAGTGGCAGACCCATGGCAATCACACTCCAGCCTAATGATAGGGCAGTATTCATAATCTCAGCCTAATGGTAGGGCAGTATTCATAATCTCAGCCTAGTGATAGGGCAGTATTCATAATCTCAGCCTAATGATAGGGTGGTATTCATAATCCCAGCCTAATGATAGGGCAGTATTCATAATCTCAGCCTAATGATATGGCAGTAATCATAATCTCAGCCTAATGACAGGGGAGTATTCATAATCTCAGCCTAATGATAGGGCGGTATTCATGATCTCAGCCTAATGATAGGGCAGTATTCATAATGTCAACCTAATTATATGGCAGTATTCATAATCTCAGCCTAATGATAGGGCAGTATTCATAATCTCAGCCTAATGATAGGGCAGTATTCATAATCTCAGCCTAATGATAGGGCAGTAATCATAATCTCAGCCTAATGACAGGGGAGTATTCATAATCTCAGCCTAATGATAGGGCAGTACTCATAATCTCAGCCTAATGATAGGGCAGTAATCATAATCTCAGCCTAATGACAGGGCAGTATTCATACTCTCAGCCTAATGATAGGGCAGTATTCATACTCTCAGCCTAATGATAGGACAGTATTCATAATCTCAGCCTAATGATAGGGCAGTATTCATAATCCCAGCCTAATGATAGGGCAGTATTCATACTCTCAGCCTAATGATAGGGCAGTATTCATAATCTCAGCCTAATGATAGGGCAGTATTCATAATCCCAGCCAAATGATAGGGCAGTATTCATACTCTCAGCCTAATGATAGGGCAGTACTCATAATCTCAGCCTAATGATAGGGCAGTACTCATAATCTCAGCCTAATGATAGGCAGTATTCATACTCTCAGCCTAATGATAGGGCAGTATTCATAATCTCAGCCTAATGATAGGGCAGTATTCATAATCCCAGCCTAATGATAGGGCAGTATTCATAATCTCAGCCGAATGATAGGGCAGTAATCATAATCTCAGCCTAATGACAGGGGAGTATTCATAATCTCATCCTAATGATAGGGTAGTACTCATAATCTCAGCCTAATGATAGGACAGTACTCATAATCTCAGCCTAATGATAGGGCAGTATTCATACTCTCAGCCTATGCCCCACAAGGTTGTGATAGTGAGGAAAGGAGTACAATCAGACAGCAGTTGTAGGGCCTATTAGATAAAGCAAGACAACATGAATTGATGTTGATAATGGGTGATTTGAATGCACATATCAGGACAGACAGAACAGGATATCAGGATTGCCTGTGCCCACATGGGTGGGGCAACAGGAATAAACAATGAAAGGCTGTTCTAGACTTTCATCTGGCAAATGGATTGACAGTAGCCAAAAATGGCTCATAAATAGAGACAGTCATAGGATCACATACAAGAGAGGCCAACATGCAGTTCAGGTAGACTTCCTCCTCATAAAGAAATGGCACTGGGGTAGAATCAGTGATTGTAAAGTCATCCCCAGTGAAACAGTCAGCTCACAGCATAATCCACTAGTTGCCACAATCAGCTGCAATCAGTGGTCAGAGAAGGCTGTACGGTTAATACAGACCATACTGATGACCTGGAAGTTGACTGAAGAGAAAGCACAACAGTTCAAGGATTTACTCAGGGATCTACACCCCAAGAAGAGGGGGAAACAGGTGGAGTTGAAGAAGAATGGCAGTGCCTCAAAACAGCATGTGTGAGGACTATATAACAGATATGTGGCTGAGCCAGGTATGAAAATGAGGTACACAAGGAAAGCTTGTGGTGTAGTGCAGAAGTCCAGGAAGTCATCAAAAGAAAGAAAGAGTGCAGGAAAAAAGTGGGAGGGAGAAAAGATGGACCAGACTAGGAAGGAATACTGGTTGGCTAACAAAGCACCTAAGAAAGGAATTGCAATAGCAAAGAACATGGTACCAGCTTATAGAAAGTAAGTTAGTAGATGGCTAAAAGAAACTATATCAGGTTGCAAGGCAAAGATAAATGATAAGGAATATAACTATATCAGGTTACAAGGCAAAGATAAACGATAAGGAATATAACTATATCAGGTTACAAGGCAAAGATAAACGATAAGGAATATAACTATATCAGGTTGCAAGGCAAAGATAAACGATAAGGAATATAGTCAGACACCCTTCATAAAGGATGCCAGCAACAACCTGCTCACCAGTCCACAGGACATCAAAGGCAGATGGAAGGAGTACCTCCAGCTGCTTCTGAATGAAGAAAACCCCACAGATGCTGTACTACCCCAGACACAGCCTATGATTACAAAAGAGGAGGAGCCCATCGCAGAAGAAGTAAGAACAGCAATAAAGAAAATGAAGTCACAGAAAGTAGCGGGCTCAGATGAGGTCACAGCAGATATTACAAAGATGCTGGGTGAGATAGGGGAGAAGTCGCTTTTAAGGGTACTCACAGCAGTGTGGAGAGAAAGGCTTAGTCCAGAAGACTGAAGAATAAACATACTTGTACCAGTGTTCAAGAAGAAAGGGGACATTCACACCTGTGGGCAGTACAGAGGTATCGAACCCCTGTCATCCTGCATGAAAGTTCTGGAGAGGGTGACTGATAAAGGAATTCACAGAGTAGTAGAAAGTAAGATGGGAGATGAGCAGTTCAGATTCAGTTCTGGATGCAGCACAATTGACCCAATGTTTGCAGTGAGACAGTTAGTTGAGATGAAGCTAAAGATGAGGAATGTGTCCAACATGGTATTTTTAGACTTGGAGAAAACATATGACAAGTTCCCAAGCAAACTGATTTGGGCAATTTTGTGCTGGTACAAAGTCCCAGAAACATTGGTAGAATTAGTGCAGGCTATGTACAAGGACGCAATGTCGCAGGTACGAACAGTGTTTGCTCTCACAGAGGGTTTTCCAGTGGGAGTGGGTGTGCATCAGGGTTCAGTTCTGAGCCCACCACTGGTCATACTGGTGAATGGTGATGGACTATATTAGCAAAGAGGTGAGAGGGGTCAGAGGGGACAGATCTACAAAGCTGCTGTATGCAGATAATATAGCATTACAGGCAGACTATGAGCAAGAACTTCAGCAAAAGATAGAAGAATGGAATGCAAAACTGAAAGCACATGGGATGAAACTGAGTACATATAAGACTGTGGTAATGGCAGCAAATGGGGAAATCAGAAGAAACTGAGAATTGAGATAGAAAGGAAGATTGTGTAACAGGTTAACAGCTTCAAGTATCTGGGAGTGGATGGTTGAAGAGAAAGGAATTCTGAATGAAGAGGTCAAAGCTTGAATCAGAGGGGCTGCAGTTTCATGGGTAGCATATGACAGAAGAGTGCCAATGAAGCTGAAAAGTAAGGTGTACAAAACAGTGGTGTGACCCGTTAAAGTATGGTACAGAAACCTGGGCAGTAAAGGCAGAGCAACTGAGGAAGCTAAAGGTGATGGAGATGAAGTGCCTGAGATGGGTGGTAGGATGCACATTGTGTGACAGATGAAGAATTGAGGGCATACGAGCAGAAGTCAAAGTAGCTCCAAATGCAGAAAAGGTCAAAGAGAACAGATTATGGTGGTTGGGGGGCACATGTGCAGAAAAGCAGAAGACAATTTTGTGAACATTTGGGACAGACAGGAAGAAGGTAAGAAGAAATGAGGGTGTTCAACAAAGACATGGATGGACTGAGTGACAGTAGACATTGAAGTAGGCAGGAGAGTGGCTTGAACAGAGATAGATGGCAACAGTTCAGATGACACCCCTACCCCTCGTAGAAAATGAGAAAAAGGCATTTGATGATGATGATGATCGTAGTCCAGAAATCTGAGAGAATATAATCTCCACTGATGGACTTCACTTAGTCTAGATGCAGAACAGTTACTTGGAAGACTCTAGTGGTTTTTCTTCTTCTTTTCTGTTCTTGGTATAAGGAAATGTGACTCCACACAGCAGTTTGTTTAATAATAGGAGTGAAAACAAAGTCTGGAGCCTCTAAAATAAATGTGATAGTATCTAACTCTGCATGCAGTGCCACAGACATTTCTGTATACCCACTTACACACACACACACACACACACACACACACACACACACACACACACACACACACACACACACACACACACACACACACACACACACACACACACACACACACACATACAATGTCACAGATAGCTCTGAATACCTAACCACATACACAGACACACTGACAACACACACTTGTATGCATGTGTGCATACACACATATGTGTATACCAAACTGCACACAAATACACAGACACACACATGCATGCAGTCATGCACACACAAGCACGGGCTCATGCACACACACACACACACACACACACACACACACACACACACACACACACACACACACACACACACACACGATGTCACAGACAGCTCTGTATACCTCACCACACATACATGCAGTATCACAGATAGCTCTGAATACCTAACCACATACACAGACACACTGACACACACACTTGTGCATACGCACACACACACACACACACACACACACACACACACACACACACACACACGCACACAATGTCACAAATAGCTCTGAATACCTAACCACATACACAGACACACTGACAACGCACACTTGTATGCGTGTGCGCACACACATACACATATACCAAACTGCACACAAAGACACAGACACAGACACACACACACACATGCATGCAGTCATGCACACACAAGCATGGGCTCATGCACATACACACACACACACACACACACACACACACACACACACACACACACACACACACACACACACACACACACACACACAAACATATACACAAACATGCAGTGTCACAGACATCTCTGTATACCACACCACACATACATGTAGGACAGCTCTGTATACCTAACCACACATAGGCACACACAAACACACACACATGCAATGCCACAAACATCTCTGTATGCCTCACCACACATGCATGCAGTGACACAGACATCCTTCTCTTTACCTTTTCTGCATATAAAGAATGACAGACATCGCTGTACACATTTGCAAACAAATTCAGTGCTAAAAAACTTCCTATTTAGATACAGTACTACAGATATCTCTCTTCTCAAAACTGCAGTGCTGAAGATTTTTCTTTCTACTTCCCTGAAGACATCCAGTGCTGAAGATACTTCTCTGTATGTCTTTTGACATAAGCAGTGCCACAGATATCTCTCACTCTATTTTCCCACATACTTCGGTGCCCCTCTGTCTGTACCCATACACATATAGATATATGTTTATTCCTCCTGACATACATACAGTGCCACAGGCATCTTTTTGTACCCACTGGTATGGTTGCAGTTGCTAAGAGTGAATGCTGAAAAGAGTGATTTTTTTTCAGTGGCAGCTGATTGCTCTCTGTGTGAAATTACAGTGATCTCAGAGTTGGTATATATAACTAGCAGGGATTGTAAGGGGGCATTACCCTCCCATGCAGGGGTGAAAGGGACTTGGCCCCTGAGTAAAATATTGTCTTTTTTGCTGTTTTTATTTTTTTGTAACTCGATCTTAAAACATCAATTTTTTTGTTACTCTCTCTTTTCAGTATTCAGTTTGGCTAGATAATCCCTGACAAACATGCAGTGCATCTCCTCATACATATGCAGTGTAATAGTCATTTATTTTATTTTACTTTATTTAATTTTATACATGTTTAATTAGGTAAGCCCATTGAGTACTTCTTCATCTTCTTTCGGCTTTTCCTGGTTAGGGGTCACCACAGCGGATCACCTGTCCACTCATGATTGGCAGTGGAGTTTTTTTATGGTGTCGAGTTGCCAGCATGGTGCCCAACCTTCCACAGCCCATTGAGTACAAGTATCCCTATTCAGAGACAACTAAGGAGCACTGTCTGGCTAATTGATTTCCCTCAAAATCACATTACTCAGAGTTAGAAAGTAGTCAAATTGGGGGGGGGGGGGCAAAAAAAAATCAAACCATGTACCATGGGTCCAAAAAAAGTAAAAATACACAGGAACAGGTCAAATGTGTGGTACAAGAAAACTGTGTAAACTTGAAGTAAAAAAAAAACAACCAAACAAAAAAAAAAACAAGTACCGAACCAACACGGCTAGGCAAAAACTCTAGTTATTGAACATAAAAGAAAGTGATAAAAGTGAGCGCGATTGCAATAACAATATCGCTTCTTCAGACTAATAAACAAGTAGAAAGACACGAGTTTAAAAAGAAAGCAAGACCAATCAGCTATCATATGCAAATCTGATAAATTAACTAAAAGGTGCACACACACAAGCAATACAATTGTTATAAATAAAAGGGAAACTACAAATAAAATCTAAGTTAAAATCTTCGTTTAAAAATAACATTAATGATTAAGTGGGTGTGCTTTCAAGAATGGTTTAAGGCTAGAGACGCTATTTAAACCAAGCAGTTTCTCTGCATTCAAGAGCAAGATCCATTTCTGTTTAGCCCTTTTTGTTTTATTAGATGTATTACCCCCTCTAATACTAATGTCCCAAACCTGAAGTACAAAGAACTTAAAAGTGTGGTCTGAGCCATGTAAACCAATGTGTTGTGCTAAGGCATTTGTATCTTTCTGGTACCTAATATCCCTATAGTGTTCGAGAATCCTATCCTTTGTACTTCAGGTTTTGGACGTTAGTATTAGAGGAGGTATTAGAGGAGGTGATGCATCTAATAAAACAGAAATGGCTGAACAGAAATGGATCTTGCTCTTGAATGCAGACAAACTGCCTGGTTTAAATGGCATCTCTAGCCTTAAACCATTCTTGAAAGCACGCCTGCTTAAACATTAATGTTGTTTTGAAATGAAGATTTTAAGCTAGATTTTATTTGTACTGTTTCCCTTGTATTTATAACAATTATTGCATTGCTTGTATGTGTGTGTACCTTTTAGTTAATTTATCAGATTTGCATATGATAGCTGATTGGTCTTGCTTTCTTTTTAAACGCATGTGTTTCTACTTGTTTTTTAGTCTGAAGAAGCGATGGTGTTATCGTGAATGCGCTTACTTTTATTACTTTGTTTTATGTTCTTTGCCTAGCCATGTTGGTTTGGTACTTGTTTTTTTTTTTCACTTCATGTACCATGGGTACTGGAAACACCTCACTGACTGCTCAGTGAGTTAATCCACTTTGTTGTCTGCCAGTCATCACTGCTTTTCTTTATGCATGTGCAGTGTTGCAGGCATCTCTCTGTGTACCTACCCCTATACAGGGCATTTCCACAGATATCTCTCTGTACCTGCCTACACAAACACACACACACACACACACACACACACACACACACACACACACACACACACACACACACACACACACACACGCACGCACACACACACACACACACACATGCACACTGCTGCTAACACATCCTTTTATCAGTACCTACACACTTGCTGTGCCACGGACATCTCTCTGCACCTTCCATATATATTTAATGTTGCAGACATCTCTCTATACTTCAGAACAAACATGAAATGCCACTGCTGTTTCTTAGCACCTACTCATGCATAGGCAATGCCACTGAAATCTCTCCGTATCTCCCCACACAAAGGTAGTGAAACAGACATCTCTCTCTGTACTACCACTCACATAGTCAATGCCACAAACATCTCTCTTTACCTTCCCACACATAGTCAGTGCCACAAACATCTCTCTCTGTATCACCAATCACATAGACAGTGGGGTTCCTATTATTTAAGTGAATGCTTAAAGTTGCAAAAGCTGTTTCATTGAATGTGTTTACGCAAAATGCTGAAAGCACGGAACTGCGATTTTTTCCTAGGGAAAAAAATCACTGGGCCATTTTCAGGACTTTGCCATTTCTTCCACTGTGGTGCAATCTTGGAATTGGTATATTTAAGTAGGGGTGTGGGGGCAAATCCCCCCACTTTATTTTGTGTTTTTTTTTTAATGGATCAGCAATTTTTTTCCCTGGGAAAAAAATCGCTAATCCATACATTTTGCATTTTCATTGTGTTTGGGTTGATTATATAGCATTCACAATTTCAAGCATTTGCTAATATAGTATAGAACAAGACAGTGGCACAGACATCTCTCTCTCTGTACCACCAATCACATAGTCAGTGCCACAGACATCTCTCTGTACCACCAATCACATAGTGCCACAGACATCTCTATAGCACCACTCACATCGGCAGTGCCACAGACATCTTTCTCTGTACCATCACTGACATAGACAGTGCCATAGACATCTCTCTATTTCTTCCCACACATAGTGCCACAGACAACTCTCTCTGTACCACCAATCACGTAGTGCCACAGACATCTCTCTCTGTGCCACCACTCACATCAGCAGTGCCAAAGAAATCTCTCTCTGTACCACCAATCACATAGTCAGTGCCACAGACATCTCTCTCCGTACCACCACTCACATTGGCAGTGCCACGGACATCTGTCTGTTCTTTCTCACACATAGGCAGTGCCACAGACATCTCTCTTTGCACTATCATTGATATAGGCAGTGCCACAGGCATTTCTCTGTTCCTTCTCACACATAGCAGTGCCACAGACATCTCTCTCTGCACCATCACTGACATAGGCAGTGCCACAGACATCGCTCTGTTCCTTCCCGCACATAGTGCCACAGACATCTCCCTCTGTACCACCACTCACACAGGCAGTGCCACAGACATTTCACCTTACACATGCAATTTTGTAATCTTTTCTCTGTGCATCACCATATAAGGAGTATTGCAGACATCTCTCTGTACCTTCCCACACATAGTCAGTACCATGCACATCTCTCTGTACCACCACTCACATAGACAGTGCCACGGACATTTCTCTGTATCTTCCCACACACATACAATATTGCAGATATCTCCCTGTACGAATCCAGATACTGATGGTGCTACATTTATTACCACAGACATCAAACTGCATCTACCTATACTAAAGCAGTAATGTGGACATTTTTATGTTCCTCTTCTACACATGCAAAAATGCAGACATGTGTCTGTAGCTCCCTACATATTTGGGTTGCCACATGCATCTCTCAGCACTTTCTAACATGTGGTGTCACTGACATCTCTCTTTCTGTCTGTACCTTCCCACAAAATCACATTGCTGGAGACTTCTTTTGGTATCTCCAACCACATGTACAGTGCCACAGACATCTCCCTGTATCTTTCTACTAGCATGTCCTACTGCAGACTTTCTCTGAAACTTCATAAAAATATTAAGTGCCACAGATATAGCTCTGTACTTTCCTTCATGCATGCGGTGTAACATATATGTTTCTGTACCTCTACATGCACATGGTATGCCACTCACATCTTCCTGTACATCCCACTCTCACAAAGTGCCATGGACATTTCCCTGTACTCCTCTATAGACATGAAGTGCTGCAGACCTCTGTCGCTCTACTTCCCACTAACATAAAGAGAAACAGACATCTCTGTCTGTATCTACTAACTCATGCAATGTCACGCACACATTGCCCCATACCTTCTAACTCATATGCAGTGCCACAGATATCTCTCTATATTTGCTAAATCATATGCAGTGAGACAGCCATCTATCCATATCTGCTAACTCATATGCAGTGCGACATACATCTCTCTGTATCTTTTAACCCACATGCAGTGCCACAGACATCTTTCCATACCTGCTAACTCATATGCAGTGCCACAGGCATCTCTCTCTTTATCTAGTAACTCATCCGCAGTGTCACAGGCATCTCTCCATATCAGCTGCTAACTCATATGCAGTGCTAAATACATCTGTCTCTCTGCATCTACTAGCTCATATACAGTATTAAAGACATCACCCTGCATGTACTAACTCATATGCAGTGACATAGACATCTTCCTGTATGTAATACCTCATATGCAGTGCCACAGCCATCTCTCTCTGTATCTAACTCATATGCAGTGCTACAGACATCTCCCTGTAATAACTCATATGCAGTGCCACAGACATATTTCTTTTTATCTACTAGGTTACATGCAGTATTACAGACATCTCCCTGTATGCATTAACTTGTGTGCAGTGACACAGACATCTCTCTTTTTGTACTAACTCATATGCAGTGCCACAGACATCTCTCTCTGTATCTACTAACTCATATGCAGTGCTACAGACATCTCCCTGTATGTACTAACTCATATGCAGTGCCACAGACATCTTTCTCTCTATCTACTAAATCACAAGCAGTGTTACAGACATCTTTGTATGTACTAGCTCATATGCAGGGCTACAGACATCTCTCTGTATGTACTAATGCATATGCAGTACCACAGACATCTCTCTCTACTAACTCATATACAGTGTAACACACATCTGTCTATATCTACTAACTCATATGCAGTGCTAAAGACATCTCTCTCTCTCTTTGTATCTACTAACTCATGCACAGTGTCACAGACATCTCTCTGCTTGTACTAGCTCATATGCAGTGCCACATACATCTCTCTGTATGTACTAACTGGTATGCAGTGCCACAGACATTTCTCTGCATCTACTAACTCATATGCAGTGCTGTAGACATCTCTGTTTATGTACTAACTCATATGCAGTGCCACAGACATCTCTCTGTAAGTACTAGCTGGTATGCAGTGCTACAGACATCTCTCTAAATGTAATACCTCATATGCAGTGCCAAAGACATCTCCCCGTATCTACTAACTCATATGCAGTGCTGCAGACATCTCTCTCTGTATCTACTAACTAATATGCAGTGACACAGGCATCTCTGTCTATGTACTAACTCATATGCGGTGCCACAGACAGCTATCTATCTATAAACTCATATACAGTGCCAGAGATGTCGCTCTCTGTATCTATTAACTCATAGGCAGTGCCACAGACATTGCTCTCTATCTACTAACTCATATACAATGTCAAAGACATCACTCTCTGAATCTGCTAACTCATATGCAGTGACACAGACATCTCTCTGTATGTACTAACTCATGCAGTGACACAGACATCCCTCTGTATGTAGTAATTCATATGCAGTGCTACAGTCATCTATCTCTACTAACTCATATGCAGTGCCACATACATCTCTCTGTATCTGTTAATTCATATGCAGCATTACAGACATTTCTCTGTATGTACTAACTCATATGCAGTGCCACAGACATCTCTCTGTATCTACTAACTCATATGCAGTGACACAAACATCTCTGTACGTGCTAACTCATATGCAGTGACACAGACATGTCTCTCTCTACTAAGTCACACACAGTGCTACAAACATCTCTCTATATATGCTAACTCATATGCAGTGTTACATATCTCTCTCTCTCTCTCTCTCTGTATCTACTATCTCGTATGCAGTGCCACAGACATCTCTTTCTGTATCTACTAACACATACACAGTGTTACATATATCTCTTTTTGTATGTATTAACTCATATGTAGTGTTACAGACATCTATCTCATATGCAGTACCACATACATCTCTCTGTTTCCACTAACTCATATGCAGTGCCACAGATATCTCTATTTGTATGTACTAACTCATATGCAGTGCCACATACATCTCTCTGCATCTACTAAATCATATGCAGTGCAACACACATCTGTCTGTATCTACTAACTCATATGCGGTGACACAGACATCTGTCTGTATCTACTAACTTATATGCAGTGCCAAATACATCTCTCTCTGTATCTACTAACTCATACACAGTGTTACAGACACACTGTTTATGCTAACACATATGTAGTGCCATAGACATCTCTTTGTATCTATTAACTCATATGCAGTACCAAAAACATCTCTGTATGTGCTAACTCATATGCAGTGACACAGACATCTCTCTGTGTACTAACTCACATGCAGTGCTACAGACATCTCTCTGTATCTATTAACTCATATGCAGTGCTACAGGCATTTCTCTGTATGCACTAACTCATATGCAGTGCCACAGACATCTTTTTCTGTATCTACTAACTCATATGCTGTGCTAAAGACATCTGTTTTTATATTCTGACATCACATGCAGTACCATAGACATCTCCCTGTACCTTCCCGATATACATGTGGTGCTTTAGACAGCGCTGTATACTGTCCTACACACACAGTGCCACAAATTTATCATATCTATATCTATCTATCTATCTATCTATCTATCTATCTATCTATCTATCTATCTATCTATCTATCCATATGTTTATATCCCTGCACTCACAGAATGCTACAGACATTTTTCTTTACCTTGTCACAGACATCTTTCTCTCTCTCACTCACTTTCAGTAAGTCTCTGCACATGTGAAGTGCCACAGACATCTCTCTTTACCTCCCCCAAACACACACATTTGTGCAGTGCCACAGATACTTCTCTGTATGTTCTCATCTACATGTAGTGCCTCAGATGTCTCTCTGTACCTCCCTGCAACACATGCTGTGCCAAAGATATCTCTCTATAACTTTCCACACAAGCAAAGTGCTACTGACATATCTTTGTACCTCCCTACACATATATGCTGTGCCACAGACATCTCTCTCTGTACCCCTGACACACACATGCAGCACCCCAGATATCCCTCTGTATGTCCCCATGCACATGTAGTGTAATAGATATCTCTCTGTACCTACTCCTATACATAAAATGCCACAGATATCTCTCTTTATCTTGCCACACACACACACACACACACACACACACACACACACACACACACACACACGCACACACACATAAGGTGCCACAGCCATCTGTCTGTAACTCACCACTCACATATTCTCTGCTTGAGGACCCTGGGCACCACTGAAAGGGGTGTGCCACCACGCAGTTTAAAGGTCTACTTGTCAAGGCATGACATCACTTTTTCATCTGTTCTGCTAGTTCTGTCTGGTCTTCTGTCAATGCCAACAGTAATTCAGCCCAGAACACCTTATAGTATAGGATTGCTGCCCTTCTGCTCCCCAAGTCAGTACATGGGAATAGATGTTTACCTGTAGAATGTCAATATGGTATACATATATTACTTTGGGGTCCAAACAGAGTCCTAGGCATTTGAAATTGGGTTCAGGGTCAATGTTATATGGGAGAGGGTATAGAAGGGAAATTGCAGGGAGTGGTAAACCTCTCTCAACGTAGGAAAAACAACAAAGATCATATGCTCTCTTGAGGAAAGCTGCTATGTGGGTATATTTTGTTAAGCCAGGGGTGGTAGTTTTTAGATCAGGGTAAAGGAGAAAGCTAATAGCCAACAACAGACATGGCAATCTGAACACAACTAAATCATCTGGGCAAACAAGAGCTTGCAGGCTGTTGTGGTTTGTGATAATCCATGTGTCTTTGACTTATGTTTGAAAACAGACTTATCAAAACATAACGGAGTTCAAACAGTAGAAAATAAAAAGCTGAATATATTTTGTCAAAAGAAAATAACTGAAAATTGACAGCATTAATTGTAACATAGTTCCCAATATCTTTTATATATATATATATATATATATATATATATATATATATACAGGCCACAGTGCTTCACAATACCCCATGAATTTAACTTTAATGCTGTCCTTTAATCTAACCTTGAATGCAAAGTTAACAGTCATCTAAATATAAACTCAACACTGTCTTTTCTCTAACCATAACCCAGGTGTGACCATAACACTAAACCTAAATATAAACCTAAAATCAAAATTGCATTACTAACCCTAGAACGTCCCAGCTCTAATGCTGAAATTACTTCCTTATGCATGTACTATGGCAAATGCATTCAACCAAATATTTTGTCTGAATGCAAGATTTGCACAAATTTACTTTTACCAAACTGCCATACAAGCTATTAACTTGATCTCATAAGCAAAGCCGTGAAGAGAAACATCACAGACTGAACCTAATAGAGCACCTGTGAGGATACAATAGGGGAGCATACGGAAAATGTAGAATTGATAAGGAGTTTAATAAGCTGGGAAAGATGTAGTTTAGATAAGGGGAGTGAAGGATGGACTGTAGTCTTGGAGACCACTAGAAAACGAAAGCAACCGAATAAGACAAAGTGGTTGGCCTTAATGGCAGCCATGATATCAAGAGCATGGGAAACCCGCGTTTGTGATATAGGATGGAGGATACATGCTGAGGTATTTCCTAGTCTTTTATCAGTACAAAGCAGGCACTGCCTGTTATGCAGCCAGATGTGCAAACAGATGTGGTAGGGGCTCTGGCTAGAAGTGAGCCATGTATCTTCCTAGGGACAGGCAGTGGTGACCACGGTATTTGTATTCTTGGTCCATCATTTCTGAAATGGCCAAAAGGGTGCAAAATAGAAGAATGCTGTCTTTAAAATCACGCTTCTGGAATAGACAATCCCAGACTGGTATTTTGCTGTCATCATTTAGTATTTGTTTCTAATGCTTGAGGGATTTTTAAGCCTAGTGAGGAAACCAGAGAGAGTGCAGGGATTTATGGAGAAAAGAAGTACTGTGTTTTTTTTGTTTTTTTTTAGTAGAAATGGGAAAAAAATCAGTTCTGCTCATCACTAGTTTTGACTGATGCCTGGGGCTATTACTTGCCATGTAGCGACCTGGATGTTAATGTACATAGCACATGTGGTATCTAATATATTACCAGTGTGCATGCATACATTGTAAAGGCTTCCTCCAGAAAGGATGACCCAACACTTGAATGATTATGATGTAGCTATGCACACTGCAGCGCTCATTAGACAGCATGCTTCAGCAGGGTGCCATTGTCTTGCAGTCACTTGCTGACAATGCAGAACAGCTGTGTTGACATTACTGTTATGCAGGACGCTACTGAATGAAGAAAGATGACTAAATCCGAAGCTTTCTCAAAACGTGCGTTTGCTCTCTGCCTTTTCTAACTTTAACAATGCTACAGATTGCTAATCTAATGTCTGACTGCCTGATTCTATTAACAATGAATTTAAGAGCAGAAAGCCATCTTCTGAAATGTTG
This sequence comes from Protopterus annectens, assembly GCF_019279795.1. Classification (NCBI taxonomy): domain Eukaryota; kingdom Metazoa; phylum Chordata; order Ceratodontiformes; family Protopteridae; genus Protopterus; species Protopterus annectens. The sequence goes on from NC_056747.1 coordinate 1,292,092,724, forward strand.
TTATCCTGAGCAATATTGTGGTAGCTTGAGGCAACTGTAAGAATCAAACCCACGTCTATGAAAAATTGTTTCTAAAGACCAAGTTATGATCTTTTTTCTAGGTCTGATGAGATTAGCATTCTAACCGCCTGGGACAAACCTCTGGGAAGGTGCTGCCTATGGCTGAAGCTTTACTGCTTTAGTTTAGGTTTATTCTTCAATAAGCATTTCCTTTACAATTCTTCAATGTGCATTCATGCGTCATAGAAACTGCAGAAGTTTTGTTTTGACTGTGGTGCAGAGGATGGGAGGATAGGGGTTGAATGGAATACAATATTAATTGTGACAGCATTGGAGGATATGTTTACATCAAACTGGTTGTACCTTATTATCCCTGAACAGAACGTTATCATTGGCAAACGCAGATATATCTGATGCAGATTAAAGCCTGAAAAATCATTTATTTAAACTGCTTACATTTCAGAAAGACTGCAACTCATCCCGCTTAACAAAATTCACCCCCAAGCCTTAAGTAAATACTTCTTTCTTCCTTTTTTTCTTATGTTCTTTAGTCTCACACCGCTGTCCTTATCTGCACATTTATTACAGAAAGTCTTCTCATGCAATAAGTCACTATTATTTGTAAGACATCTTTTCAAACACATTTAGTGAGCATACTTTTCCAGCTCAGTAACATATCTCATTGCAAATGACTATCTTCCATATAATGGACATGCCCCATATCTCTTTATAAAGGCCTTCCTTCCATACAATGTATTTGTACTGATTATGTTCTTTTTATCTTAATTTTACCCTTAATGACCTGTCTCCATATTTGCATGGACAAATTTCAGTATCCTACATGAGTGTGACTATGCTTATGAAAACATTCACCTTGCAGCCAAACAGCCTACAGACCAGGAGAATTTTCTGTACACCTATACCCCAGACTTTGTCAGACTGAGACAATTTCCTGTGCCCCAATGCCCCAGACTTTGTCAGAGTGGTACAATTTTATGTGCTCCAATACCCCAGACTTTGTCAAATTTTCTGTGCACCAATGCCCCAGACTTTGTCAGACTGAAACAATTTTCTGTGCACCTATACCCCAGACTTTGCCAGACTGAAACAATTTTCTGTACACTAATACCCCAGACTCCATGCTGATGGATACACTGATACAACTAGATGTCCACAAATGTGGGACATGGGAGAATGGACATGGCTTCCCTAATTGATAGTACCATCACTGAGGATTGATGTTGCGTGTTTAGGTTGACCCATGACTAGTGGTGTTTATTTGTGAACAATATTTATTCATTGTGGGGAAGGATACCGGGGGCAGCACAAAAGTGGAATACTTTTTGAATTCATTGTATGTAATTATCAGAGTTCATCTAACATATTATGGAGGCCGCAGTACAACTGATTATGTATCTGCCTTCATGCAAAAAATGTCCACCTCCCATGTGCATGCTTTCTCTTTGTCAAGGCATTCTGTTTTAAAAATGATATATATTTTCTAGGAGTGCCCACTTTACAGGACCCACATCATTTATGAGAATGATCACATTCTTTGTTAGGGATGTGGGCGAGGAAGCATTGCCTTCAGTACACGGTTGCCTCGCCAGCTTATTTTGCTCTGTTCACATCCTCTGTAGAGGAGCGACCGCCATGAAGCCAGCAGATAATCTTCATTAGCTCTTCAATCTTGGAAGCATAATGTGCTTTTGACGTGCAATTACTCAGCCTATTCGAGGTGAAGGAGGGAGATAGCAGGGTTTGCTGACACCTTGATGGAGTGTCGTTCCCTGAATGAATGGGCTGAGAACTCTGTTTTTCATTGGCAGGCCCCCTGGGACAATTACTCAAGAGACCCCCCCCAACACACGCACACGTTCATACACACACACACACACACACACACACACACACACACACACACACACACACACCAACAATTTAAACATAAAAGAACAGTAGGATGAAATCTGCTTTTATCTAGTTCTGCATAACATACATACATATAAAACAACAGCTTGGCTGATTTTAGGGTAGCCTGCCAAACAGACACAAAAAGTTGCAGAGAAAGTTTCACTGTTGCAATAAGTAGGCAAGGAAAAGTTATATAGTTTCAGTTAAAAACATCAACAGACACCTGATGTTCTCACTCATTCAAGAGTAAACAAACAAGTGACCACTAAAACTCTGCTAAGAATCTGACATCAGACACTGTTCGTGTATTTTAGAAGCTCGTAAACTGTGTGTTTACGTGTGTTCACATCACTCTGTCACTGTAACATGTGCGCAAAAACTACATTAGCAATGATTCACTCTGGAAAGGTATGCTCACTAAATGTGTTTGAAAAGATGTCTTACAAATAGTGACTTATTGCATGAGAAGACTTTCTGTAATAAATGTGCAGATAAGGACAGCGGTGTGAGACTGAAGAACATAAGAAAAAAAGGAAGAAAGAAGTATTTACTTAAGACTCGGGGTGAATTTTGTTAAGCGGGATGAGTTGCAGTCTTTCTGAAATGCATGCAGTTTGAATAAATGATTTTTCAGGCTTTAATCTGCATCAGATTTATCTGCATTTGCCAATGATAATGTTCTGTTCATGGTTAATAAGTTACAACCAGTTTGATATAAACATATCCTCCAAGGCTGTCACAATTAATATTGTATTCCATTCAACCCCTATCCTCTCGTCCTCTGCACCACAGTCAAAACAAAACTACTGCAGTTTGTCTGCCGCATGAATGCACATTGAAGAATTGTAAAGGAAATGCTTATTGAAGAATAAACCTAAACTAGAGCAGTAAAGGTTCAGCCATAGGCAACACCTTCCCAGATGGTTAGAATGCTAATCTCATCAGACCTAGAAAAAAATCATAACTTGGTCTTTAGAAACAATTTTTCATAGACATGGGTTTGATTCTTTTAGGGTAGCCTGCCAAACAGACGCAAAAAGATGCAGAGAAAGCTTCTCTGTTGCATTAAGTAGACAAGGAAAAGATAGCATTTCAGTTAAAAACATCAACAGACACCTGATGTTCTCACTCATTCAAGAGTAAACAAACAAGTGACCACTAAAACTCTGCTAAGAAGCTGACATCAGGCACTGTTCATGTATTTTAGAAGCTCGCAAACTGTGTGTTTACTTGTGTTCAGATCACTCTGTCACTATAACTTGTGGGCAAAAAATACATTAGCAAAGATTCACTCTACAGTTCGATGTTGCAGGCTCACTTTTGGTGACATCAGAGTTTAGTGCAACTGTCCAGCTTGGAATCAGTCTTAATTTGTGAAAAAAAAATCAGTGCTTTGACAAGCTACCACCTTGAATTCAAAAGTAGGTCCCTATGGCTGTGAGATACATGTTTGCATTTTCCTTTCTCTATGCATTATTTATTTCTATGGCAGACTGTGATAATATTGTCATCAGATTCAAGTGCTATAGGAGGTACATCGTTTGTGCAGTTCTGCATATGTCTACATCTGTGACTGAATAATGTGTGTGCATCTGTGGGAGCCCGTGTGCTTGAGAGTGCATGTGCATGTGTATGTTTGTGCATGGGTATGTGTGTGTGTGTGTGTGTGTGTGTGTGTGTGTGTGTGTGTGTGTGTGTGTGTGTGTGTGTGTGTGTGTGTGTGTGTGTGTGTGTGTGTGTGTGTGTGGGTGTGTGTGTTTGTGTGTGGGTGTGTGAGTGTATGTTTGTGCATGGGCATGTGTGTGTGTGTGTGTGTGTGTGTTTGTGTGTGGGTGTGTGTGTGAGTGTATGTTTGTGCATGGGCATGTGTGTGTGTGTGTGTGTGTGTGTGTTTGTGAGTGTTTGTGTATGTATTTGTGTCTGAGTGAATGTGTGTGCACATACACGTGTGCATGAGTGAGTCCATGTGTGCGTGTGCACGTGCGTTTGTATGTGTGTGTGTGTGTGTGTGTGTGTGTGTGTGTGTGTGTGTGTGTGTGTGTGTGTGTGCGTGTGTGTGTGTGTCTATATATTTAGATATTTACACACACACACACACACACACACACACATATATATATATATATATATATATATATATATATATATATATATATATGTACGCTCATACGCATGCCATCTTTTGGATGAAACATTAAACCAAGGCCCCATCTGCCTAAACTGGTGACAGTTCAAGTGAATGTAAATGATTCCAAGACACTTATCAAAAAGAGTAGAGCAGGTTCCCTGGTGCCCTGGCCAAATTTCCCATTGTAGCATAAATTCCATCTCATATTACTCCTGAAAAGAGGCCATTGGCCTATTGGGACTATCCCGCTCAACAAAGTGTAAATAAATAAAAAGAAAAATAAATGTGTGTTTTGTATAACTGTAAATCTTTGTATATATTATATCTAAGTATATCTGTACATATCTATATGTATTCTTCTATCTATCGATCTATGTATTTATATCTGTATCTTTATCTAGCTGTCTATATATATATATATATATATATATATATATATATATATATATATATATATATATATATATATATATATATATTGTCACACTGCCAGCCCACCTATCTGGAATTTTATAAATAATTCTATGTCATTTGTGAATATTGACATGATTTATACAGAAGTATGTGTTGAACAGGGTTTGTACAGTACTGAGCTTCAACAATGTAACCACAGCATGCCCTTCTGGCTTAGAACAGAAATGCATAGAAACTATTGCAATTGTGTGACTGTATATATTTTTAACAGTAGAAACTAGAACATACAGAGTTAACTTGTAAAATTTCAAGAAAATAAGCTGAAATTAAATTGTTTTACAGTTGTGCTATAAAAGTTATCTCTCAGTTTCAGTGTAGCAGACACAATGTCTAGAGATAGAAGTTTTGTGTATTGTCCTGAAAGAAAAGTAATTGCTAGGCTTGAGATGTGGAAGTGTTTTATTGCTTTATGGCTTCCTAGCAGCTGAAAAGATCTTAGAGATATGTATTTTTCACAAGGAGGTGTCAAATACTACAAAAGGGTTTAGCTTGAGATCTAAAGTCAGGTGACAAAAAGTGATGTCATCCAAGCTAACCCAGCAGTAGTACTTGATATTAATTTAAGAACTCTCTCAGAGAGAGAGAGACTGGACATTTTGTATTTTGTCTTGGACCTAGCAAGAACATCCACTCATAACCATCTGCACTTGCCTTGCTCTGTAAGTAAGTCTTTAGGGCATAGTAACTCTTTTTTAGATGTATGTTTTCTGTATTTATTTGAGACCGTCTCGCAATGTTGTTTTAAATATTTCCTATAATTTTGAACTCTGAAGTTACTGTGTTGATTTACTGAGTATTGTCTTGTTCTTTTTTTATTTATTATTAAATATATTTAAACCTATCTTTTTGGCTGATATTTGTGAGACATATTTAAGCTCTGAGAGTACTTGCATATGTATTTGGTGACACTGTACAGGACAGCTCGAGATAGCCTTGCTCTTAGTTAGACTACCATTTGGATTATTAGTATCATTATATAGTAGGATTGGACACCCTTTGTTAAGGGCCTTAAGTAGCTGATAAAGAGTTGGCTGTTGGCAACTAGAACTACTTTATAATCGGGGCAAAAAGGGGCATAGCTAGTAAACCTGTGCCAGCTTTCCCCATGTGTGTGTGTGTGTGTGTGTGTGTGTGTGTGTGTGTGTGTGTGTGTGTGTGTGCTTGTATATAAATCAAATTTCAAAGTGTGTGTGTGTCAACCACTTGGGCAGGGACATGAAGCACTGGTTGGACAGAGAGGGTACTGGCGGTCTTGGTCACTCGGCTCAGATCTCAGCTCTATAGCTATGCCAGTGGGGAGTCTTATGGGGATCTGGAGAAAAAGGGAGAAACCAGTCCCAAACTGACTGTGATCTTTGTGTGTGCTTAAGTGAAATTGGACTTTACTGTGTGTGTACTTGTCATCCTCCAGTGTGTAGTCCCCCACTGTTGTCAGTGGTGAGGATTGAGGCTTCCTGATTATTGGGCAGTGCAAGGGCATCATAGACACACACACAGACACACACACACACACACACACTATATATATATATATATATATATATATATATATATATATATATATATATATATATATATAGTCATATGTTTAATGAGCGGTTTGGCTCTCTCAGCCTTCATTTGCCTACCGTGTGGCTCTGAGTAAGTCACTTAACCAGAGAGTGCTTCTTGGTTGTCTGAGTAAGTCTCTTAGCCAGAGAGTGCTTTTTGGTTGTCTGAGTAAGTCACTTAATCAGAGAGTGCTTATTGGTTGTCTGAGTAAGTCACTTAACCAGAGCATGCTTCTTGGTTGACTGAGTAAGTCACTTAACCAGAGAGTGTTTCTTGGTTGTATGAGTAAGTCACTTAACCAGAGAGGGTTTCTTGGTTGGCCGAGTAAGTCACTTAACCAGAGAGTGCTTCTTGGTTGGCTGAGTAAGTCACTTAACCAGAGAGTGCTTCTTGGTTGTCTGGGTAAGTCACTTAACCAGAGAGTGCTTCTTGGTTGTTTGAGTAAGTCTCTTAACCAGAGCATGCTTCTTGATTGTCTGATTAAGTCACTTAACTAGAGATTGCTTTTTGGTTGTCTGAGTAAGTCACTTAACCAGAGCGTGCTTCTTGGTTGACTGAGTAAGTCACTGAACCAGAGAATGCATCTTGGTTGTCTGAGTAAGTCACTTAACCAGTGGCGGCTGGTGACTTCAAATCAAAGGGGGGCTGCAGGAGACAGCTGAATGGGTGGGGTCAAGGGTAAGGGGTGTGGTCAACTAGAAAGGGGAGGAGCTATGCTCAAAACCACAAAAACTAACTTTAATTAAATACGCTGCCCTGGGTGGCAAACCATCATTATGAGAGTCCAATCAAGACAAAAATAAGTGTAGAAGAATAAAAATATTTCAATGCATTGGCTGCATGACAGCTTACTTAATATCTAGATGGAAACAAAAGGTTGTGAGGCATGAAAAAATAAATTACTTTTTAAATACATTACTGGAATGCCAGTCAAAATCAAGTATAAGAAAAACCAGAAGCACTCAACTCAAACCACTTCTCCTTGCACTGCAGTTCTAATTATAATTTATATTCAGCTTTATTAAAGTACCAAGTAACATGCTGAAAGTAGAAATCTCTGTGATACCCCACTTGTAAAAATGTTTCTTATCCAAAAAAGACCTGCTGCCTGACAACTATCTACTTGTTTCATGGGGAAAACATGATCAAAGTAAAAACTGAAAAGCAAACAAGAAACAAGCTCAAGATACATTGCTTAAAGGATTACTGTACAGGTTATGGACCACACATGATTGGCATTCTGTTTAGTTTACGGGTAAAGTCTGTAGAGATGACTGGAAGTCTCCAACAAGTGTAATGAGCTTTTTAAAATAATGGAATCCTGTCCTTTAATACCCAAGGCTTATACATTATCTAGTCAAGTATTCTCTGCATGGCAACAACAGAAAGGCTTTCAATGTTGGCAATTCTTTAACAGTATGCTTATTAAAGCTTACTTGCATCTTACGATCTCAGACAAGCTTACATTATGGTCATTAAAGCATTGCTACTTAAACACAGAGCAACAGGCACTTTGAGTAATAAGCATAAATCAACAGTACAAAAATATGACAGAAACCAGACCGTTCTGCAAAATCAAGGACAGATGAAAAGCCACTGTAGTACTTGTGTCTACCTTGGATGGGGGGGGGGCACTGCACATTTACACTGCATAACTACTCCTTGCCTTGCTTGGACACATCCAGAGTCACTACATGGTGGAGTGGGGTGCAACAAGTATGTCACAATTTGAAATGTCTCTGGCTGACTGTGATGGCCCTGACACATTTGTCATACCTCTCAACCTCAGAGCAAGAAATCTGGACAAAGCCATACACAGAAGTGGGACAAAGGCCTAAAAATAAGGACAATTTTTAAATATTGCTCTAATAAACTTAGAAAGATAATAGAATAGGTCTTGCATTAGTATGACTTTTCTGAAGGGTATAAAATCTGAAACTCAAATGTCTGTCATTATTTTCTAACTTCAGTCTTTAGTGATTTGTCACTAATTTGCCAAAAAACACAATTTTATGAAAAATGGACCAAATGTGATGCAAAAATATAAAATAGCCACACAATACAGCTGGGAACCTGGCAAAGAAGGGACACTTTAATATTAGTACTGCTAACTTGAGCAGCTGACAAAATAAAATAATCTACATGCATTTCAAGTAATCTATAACTTTGATTATTACAGTTATTTCTTAATTGTAAACCCTCCACGTTTTCTTCCAAAATTGCTATTTTGTGGAGGGATTATTAGGGGGAAGAGCAACATTTTGAGCCAAAATCGGGGACAGTTGAGAGGTTGGCTATGCCTAATTCTATAAAGCAATTTATTTGCATGTACCTCTCAACCTGTCAGTGCAGTAAATCTGAACAAGGCCAAATATATTGGGGGAACATATAAACAGTACTAAAAATTGCTCTTGTATAAATTGAGACAGTTGATAGAATAACAGTTCTTACTTTAGCATGCATTTTTCTGAATGTTATGAAGTCTGAAACTCAGTGTATCATTTAGTGACTTAATTTCTAAATGATTTGCCAGAAAACTACAAATTTTATGAAGAACAAACCAAAAATAAGAAGCAAAAATATATTCATTCTTTGAAAATCTGGACAGTTGGGAGGTATAGTTCAGCTGGGCCTGTCTGAGTTTGTTGCCCTTCCCCCCTGACAAAATCATGGTTGAATGGAGCCTCTGCAGCCATTCCAATGAACCATTACTTGGCTATTTCACTCCATTTACCATAAACACTAATGTGCATACTGCTTTACTTCTATGATGAATTGGACTTCATTTGAAAGTTTTATTTTGTATTTTACAGCACAAACACTAAGTCATCTACTAAGCAAAGCAATACAGTCTCCCAATGAAAACTTAGCATTAAAACTTCTCTGCCCTTGATACTCACATTCATTGAAACAGCATTGAAACCCACATTCAAAGAAAATACATTTTGCCAGTGGCAGCTAAAGATTAATTTTGGGCTGTTTTCAAATCATAGGCCCCTTGCATATGAAACATACATGTGCTCTTTGATACACCTTCCTATTGCTTTGAACATTTTTCCAGTAAACAATGAAACAAAACTGCCCAATTCAGAACATTTCCATCATAAAAGTCTACTCATACTTCTACAGTCCACTATTATCAGTAAATATGCACAATTCTACAGTCCACCATTATCAGTAAATATGCACAATCTCTGAAGTAGTAAAAAAGTCATCTAAATAATTCCACGTTAAATAAATCTGTAATGAAGAGGTTGCTGCTAGCAATCACCTTTATATTTCATGGTTTCATCGAAAAATAAAGTGTCTGATGCCCCTGAGGAATAAATTGCCTAAATTACATTAAAAATAAGCTAGTAATATTGCAATAGGAAATGGATGGCAAACTGATAACAGGCTCATAGTTAGTATCTTAACTTTCAGTACGGCAGCATTCACCCATTATGAGGAATAGAACCAACAACCTTCTGCATCAAAAGCAAGTACACAACCTGTTGTGCTATTAGCAATGTGAGCTGACTTAGCATAATCATACTAAACTTCTCTTCCCCTGCAGCTCTCAGCTCCTTGTAAAATCTACTCAATACTCAACTGCATTTCAACTTCGCAGCACAAGAAGTCTGGAAAAAGCCAAATTTATTGGGGTGGGTCAAAAGGGCAAAAACCAGGGACACATTAAACATTGCTTGTATAATCTTGGAAAGCTGCTAGAATAAAATGCTGTGTTACCATCATACATTTTACTGCCAAGGTCCCTGTGCAAAAGAGTCAGAACAACATACCACTATGCCAAATCACCTGCTTTGTGAAAGAAAAATGCTGTGTTACCACCGTACATTTTACTGCCAAGGTCCCTCCCTGTGCAAAACAGTCAAGAGCAACATACCACTATGCCAAATCAGCTGCTTTGTGAAAGAGAGGAAGACTGAAACTTAAATGGCTATCATTTAATGAATTCAGTTCTCACCATAGCTGTCAACCTCTTAGCACAAAACACCTGGACAAACCCAGTAATGAGGGAATACAGCCCTCAAACATATTCAGTGAATTCAGTTCTTGCCATAGCTGTCAACCTTAGCACAAAAACCTGGACAAAGCCACTAACAGGGTATTACAGTCCCAAAAATAAGGACAAATTTCAAATAGCCATCTTATAAACTTAAAAAATTGCTATTCTATCATTAGACATTACTGTTAAACTGTTAATTGTCAGAAAGTAAGTTTAAACAAATCCCTCTCTTGACAGGCAACTGTTGTATGTAGCCCTATGACTTATGTTTAGCCTTTTATTGTATTACTGCTCACCATACATGGAATTCCGAATTAGGGACAAATTAATACAATATTAATCATAATCACCCAAAATATTATCAAAAATGTACAATTGCTGCAGGAAAAGTGAATCATGAGCTAAAATACTTACTTTAATTCTGCACCCCTTCACTCTGTTCTTCTTCTAACTTCTTTTCTTTCTTCTTCTTTTTTCTTCTTCTGTTCTTCCTTCAGGCTAGCACAGGCTGCACAGCACAGCTGACGAAATCCACCAAAATAAAAAAAATTAAAATCCGACCAATGCCAAAGAAATTAAATTATTAATAAAATTGGTCACAAATCAATGCCCAAGTCAAGCCCACAACTGACTGATTGATTCTCGCTCTTTTCCCAGCACATAAAGCCTGGGAAGAGAGCGACAACCAATCAGCAGTATTTAGCCCAGCAAGCACATCATGATCTGCCTGCAGACGTCGCAGTCCGAGCCCCTTCCAAGTCTATGCGGTTTGGAACCGCATAGACTTCTGGGCATCACAATGATGCCTTCATTACTCCACCGGGCTGCAATCAAAACAAAAAAAATCTGTTTAAAACCGCCGCAGCCCGAGGCGGTTAAAGTGCGCATGCGCATACTTCCGAGTCGCGGACTCGGAATTTTGCATTAAACAAAAAAAAAATGACTGCTACACATAAAAAAGGTATTTTTTTTTATATATTATTCTTCTTTTTAGCTGAGGGGGCTGCAGTCCGACAGTCCGATGCCACGAGCCACCCCTGCACTTAACCAGAGAGTGCTTCTTGGTTGTCTGAGTAAGTCCTTTATCCAGAGAGTGCTTCCTGGTTGTCTGAGTAAGTCACTTAACCAGAGAGTGCTTCTTGGTTGTCTGAGTAGGTCACTTAACCAGAGCGTGCTTCCTGGTTGTCTGAGTAAGTCACTTAACCAGTGCTCTGGTGCAATTGGGAGATTAGAACAGGCACTTCATTCCCACTCAGTTTGTCCTTATTCAGTTCCTAGCCCATGTTCTTAATTTTATCATTCACAGTATCCATAATATACAGAACAAATCATACTTGATGAATAACTATAACATCACCCTGGTAACTAGTTAAGGTTGTCAAGTTAATATCCTCATCTGTGTCTCATCATTAACCTACTATTAATCCCTTCAAATTACATATTACAACATTAATTATAAGTTCAACCAAGACAGGGCAGACTGCTCCACCTTGTTGATGTTGTTTCTTATTCTTACCTCTTTACTATTCTATCATCTCAACACAATTTAATATATTACCATCTCATAATAGTGACTTTAATAAAGATTAAAAGTTTTGCTTGCCATGTTTAGCTCATTAAGTAATATTGGTGGTGGTAATTATAAATTGCTATGATTACTGAGAGATCACCTGCATAGTTATGTCCATTACACATTCTATCTATATTCAGTATGAAAATTGTACTCTGACAACATTATTGCCCACCACTGGATTCAACCTGCTGCCATGGAGGGCAGTCCCTTCCGCTCATCAAATAATATTAACAGAAGTCTATTATCACCCCCTCTCAAATTCAAAGTTACTTCCTTTTTTCTGTCTGATAATATGTTTTCCTTTGCTGGAAAAAGGGTTCTAGAGAAATGAGCAATCAGTCATAATCTACCAGCAATTTGTCACATGCTAACAACGTTTTACACATTTTATTCCTGAAGTTTCCATTGTCATGTTATTTGTTCATTTAAGAAACTGTACAAAAGTGCTATAATTTATTTATTATAAAGTAAAATGCTTAAACCAAACCATGTACAAATTTAAATAAACAAACAGTGGGTAATTAAAACAAATATAAATTATTTAAAAGTGCTGTAGAGATCTCAGCTGTTTAAAACTAATCTAAGCCATTTTAAAACTCAGTATTCGAAACCTAGTATGGATAGCAGCTGGCCCAGAGGGTGTCTGTCAGGTGTTGCAGAAGATTAAGCCTATGAGATGCTAATGAACTACTTCTGTGGTTCAGGGTTTGATTCCCTAAGTCTTCATTTGTCTGCTGTGTGAGCCTGAGGAAGTCACTTAAGCAGACAGTTATTTGGGACAACTGGAGATTTCTGTTAGGCTCATTAATGGCCTACCAAACTGCATACTTAGTCACTAGCTATGATTGTATCCCTGATAGGCTCAAATTAAACTCTACTAAAATATAACATTTAAGGGACCTCCTTGCCTGCCTCACAAGCCTGAACCAATGATGGTAGCTGGTTCCAAATGACTGTGATAAGGTGTGGAAAAGAGATCCTTTCTGATGCCTCTAATCAAGTACTTGGTATAGCCATCAATCCCACACCTGATAACATGAGCTGCATCATGGGGATATAGCACCTCAGTAGCTATTTCAGTAAAGAAAGATCAGAATCATGTAGGTATGGAATGGAACGTGACATGAACAAACATTGCCATAGTCTTAGATGGGTTAAGGTTCAGTCAATTAAACATCACCTCATCATGGATGGAATTCAAATTATCTCCCAAAATAAACAAAAATAATAAAAAAAAAAAAACAGGCCGATTATCTGTTGAAAAAAAGAGGTAGAGCTGAATATCATCAATGTAAGAGTGATAAAAGTACACCTTCCTATCATATCCTCCGTTGGTGGCAACATACACACTGAGAATAACAAAGGAGCCAACATGCAACTCTGAGGGCCACACTGCAGCGGGCAACAGCCAGAGGAATCTGCACCTGACACTATACTCTGTGTATGTTCAGACAGGTAATAAATAAAGGAGTCCAAATCCATGCCAAATACGCCACTGTGCAGCTGCTGGGATTTAGCTGGGATTGCATGATCCAGTTTCAAAAGGCACAGATATAGATCAATAATGGTGAAGATCTGTCATCATCAGAAGTTCATTTACCACGTCAATGAATGATATCTCTGTGCTGTATCAAGATCTAAATCTAGACTGACATGGATCTAATAAATAATTTGACATCAGATAAGAAGAGATGGCTAGAGACAGGGATTCTCCAACAGAGTCACACCAATGGATGTCTGTTTTTGTTTTTTAGAATTGGGTGACGAAAGCTTAATTTTGGAGAAGATCAAAACAAAGTATTTCTCAAAGATCAGTGATTGCTGGGAATACGCTGTCCTAATATATGAAGCTTTAATTGATGTCATAGGCCAGGATACTGATTGCATAGCTGAAACAATATCTATGAGTTTATCATAACTGGCATATTCAAATGCTTCTTAGTGAAAGTCTGAGTTACTCGTCAAAATCAAACCACAATCTTCACCTGACACCATCTAAGAAAAGAGTTCCTTACCCTGACACCATCTAAGAAAAGAGTTCCTTACCCTGACACCATCTAAGAAAAGAGTTCCTTACCCTGACACCATCTAAGAAAAGAGTTCCTTACTTTGACATGTATATATATATATATATATGCACTTTCTTCACATTCAGCACAGGAAAAAAAAACCTCTGGGTTACCAAACATCATCTTGGACACAAAACTTTTCTTTTTCCAAGAAATGTCAGTCTGATAAGAAGTGTAATGTTCTTCCAGAGACAATTTGTCCACAAGAAGATGCATCCCTTACCATCCACATTTCCAGTCAGGGCCAGTCTTAGGTGAAATGGCACTCTGGACAAAGATCTCTATGGTGTCCTTCCTCTGCCTGACCATCTCCCCCCACAACTCCCTCAGTGCCCCATTTTGCTCCGATCAGAATCTTCCCACATCAACCAATTTACTTTTTTTTACGTTTTCACACATTTTGCCTTATTCTTCAGCTTTTTCCTCTATCCTTTCAATGCACCCAAACTGCAACATACTGCACACTAAAAACAGTGGAAGAAATAGCTGAATTCATTTGGAGGTCTGGGAGCAGCTAAGCCCCAGAAGCTATGTTTTTTTCTCAATGTTCTAAGATGGGATGTATTTTTGTAACCTTTTGATTCAGTGATGCCATGAACAAAAATCACTTACATTACTTACTGGTCTAAGGGCCTGACAAATCAATGTGGATTTAAGTCAGTAAGCAATGGCAGACATTTGAGTTTCAGACTTGATGACTTTCACAAAATACATACTAATGCAAAACCTGTTATTCTAGCAACCTTCTAAGAGCAATATTTAAAATCTGTCCCTAATTTGGATCTTTGTTCTCCAATTATTTGGTTTTGTCTAGAACTCTTGAGTAAGAGGTTAAGAGGTATGCCAAAGGATGTCAGTGGTCTCAGATCATCATTCAAACATTGGAAGGGACCCACCTTTTCAGAGGGACCCACACCTGATCTGGCTATGTATGCAAGTAAAGGGCTCACATGTAGAACACACAGGATAAATACATTTTACCACAATACACACACACACACACACATGCACACACACACACACACACACACACACACACACACACACACACACACACACACACACACACACACACACACACACACACACACACACACGCACACACACACACACATATATATTTATATATATATATGGGTTCACTTTATAATCCCAAAATTCCGAATTTCAGAATCTCATGATTATAAAGCCGAAAGCTCAGAATCCCAAAACCTCAGAAGGGTGAATTTCAAACTCTCGAAATCCGGAGATGTTGGAGTAGAGCTTCTGGTGTTGCGGTTTGTGAATGAATAGCTGGCAGTTCAGGCGAGGGGAATGTAGCTTGTATGGTGGTGCTTTCGTGTGTTTGTCTGTGTAGTGCGACCTTGGAGTTAGTATATTTAAGTAGGGAGTGTGGGGGCACAGCCCCCCACATGGGGGTACAAGGGGGCGCAGCCCCCCATCTTGTATGTAGTGTAGGTTTGTGTGTTGGGGGAAGGTTTGTGTATGTGTGTGGTGTATGGTTAGTGTAGGTTTCGCGATTTTGAAATTCGCGCTTCTGGGGTTTCGAGATTCTAAACTTTCGGGTTTATAATCTCGATTCTGAAATTCAGGATTTCGGGATTATATAGTGAACATATATATATATATATATATATATATATAGATAGATAGATATATAAAACTTTCAAACTGTCTATATGCTATAGTATGCTGTTAGTCACTCACAGACCTGATTTGTTTGTAAGCTACAGGAACAGCTGAAGTGGGCCTCAACACATTTTTCTCGGAGACCATATCCCTGTAACCCACCATCATCTGTGAAGTTCTAGGTGCACTCAGCCCATTCTTTCTGTGAATGACATCCTTCACCTGAATATCTCACTGTAGACTTTGTGGTACCTACCCTGCTCCATATTATCATGTGTGTCCATATCAGTGGTCTGAGGTACCAGTGGAGTGTCCCTGTGTCCAAAGCATAAGTGTACCATATCCTCTGATTCTATCCCTGCTCCAGCCTCTCTTTGTTTGTATACTCATGCAAGCCCACTGTGCGTATTTGTTACTCTACTCTCCCTAGCAGTCACTATCCTACAGCTATGTCTCTTGCTTTTGTAGGTGTTGTCATGCCCACCAAAGAGGGGTGAACAGTAGAGATTGGACAGCTTCAGTCAAGTAGAGAATGATGCCCTGCTGTAGGTATTCAGGACCCATGGGTGGTGGCTGTTAGGGAGATGGGGTGTTCACCTGTGTGTATTAGACCACAAGCCAGTGAGAGTGATTCACAAGTTCATAGACAGTTACTAAGCATGCTGTCCCTAACCTAATTTCCTAATTGCCACACAGCACTCTTTGGTTAAGTGACTTGATCACAGCAGACAATGAAGGCAGGGGGAATCAAACCCTGTACCACAAGAAGCAGCTTGTTAACAGCTCACATTAATCTTTTGTGCTAACTACCAGACTAATACAGTATCAATATTTTAGCTGCCGGGAATTACATGGCACACCAATGTACATGATAAGGACAGCAGCATAGAAATCAACTACTGGAGGATGGCCACGTAGCAGCAAACCTAAGAGATGAGGAAAACTCCCAGGTGCTTCTGCATGGAAATGAAGGCACACATATTATACTTGGGATAGTGGGCACAGGTGTCAGGATTTCTCAACCATAATGCATTGCAGAGGAGGATGAGTCAGGTTAGTACCCATACAGAATGTGCACACATCACCTGTGCACAAATACATTGTAGATAGGCACAGATACCTGTCCATATTTTTCCCATATGTGCACCAGGTGTTCAGGCATATAGTAATGGCATTAGAGGTATCTCTGCAGTTTCAGGGACATCATT
Organism: Protopterus annectens; assembly: GCF_019279795.1. NCBI lineage: Eukaryota > Metazoa > Chordata > Ceratodontiformes > Protopteridae > Protopterus > Protopterus annectens. The sequence continues at coordinate 1,292,109,279 of NC_056747.1, forward strand.
TGTATGTACACAAGCAAACCTCACACACAGCATGGGTTTTCAGATTCACTTTGTTCTGTCTTGTAATGTGTATTCACAAGCTGGATCACTGCTACACAGACTACCCCTTACTACTGATGCAAACTGTGGTACCCTCATAACCTCAATAATGCCCTCACTTGCTTTTCAGTGTCTGAAATGGGGCAGCTTCCTCAATGTTTCTATTTTTTCCGTATTGAGAGCCTAACAAACCCCCAGCCTATTACTTACCCTAAATATTTTACCTCTGTCATTCATAACTTTCTCTCGGAGTCTACTAACAGTTACCTGACATGTTGCAGTGAGTCTTGTAGCATATATCTGAACTAGGTGGGAGTCCCAATCCCCAGAGTGTAATACAACTTTCTCTAAACAAGTGGCAGGAAACATATCTGACACAGGGCTTTAGGAATTTGTCCATTAATCTCTGGAAGGTCACAGGGGCACCATGTAGTCCCAAAGGAAAGACAGCATACTGAAAGGAAAGACAGCGCACTGAAAGGAAATACAGCATACTGAAAGGAAAGACAGCATACTGAAAGGAAGGACCGTGCACTGGAATATGTCCTGTGTTGCTGAAAAGGTTATCTTTTCCCTGACTTCATCTGTTAGAGAGGTTTGCCAGTACCTCAGATCTAATGTGGTCAAGAGTATTTCCCAACATTCCTGTTAGTTCATCCACCATAGGCACTGAGTATTTGTCAAATTGTAAAATGTTGTTCTGCTCCCTAAAATCACTAGAGAATGTGATTCTTCCATCAGGCTTTGGGACTAATGCAAAGGGACTTCATTCTCTGACTGACTCCACCTTAAGCATTTTTTGAACTTCCTCTTGTACAACCTTTCTGTGTGATTCTGACATTCTGCAAGGTTTTAGGTTAAACTTTTCTTCTGGAATGCTCTCAGTATGGTTCTTAATCAAATTTATTCTGCCAGGTAGTTCTGAAACCACTTCATTGCTTGTAGATAGCCACCCCCTTACCCCTTGTCTCTGTTGCCATCTGCCTGTACTACAGGCATAAAGGTCACTTTTCTTTCTCTACCAGTTCCATACACTAACTTCACAGGTCTGCACATTTTGCCATAGTTTTAACACTGATACGGTGTATCTGTTGTGGTATTATTCTACCATTCTGGTTTACCCTGTAGTTTATATAATTTATTTTTTAATTTATTCCAATTGACCCTAACACTTAGCCAAAATGTGTTTTCTGCGCAGAAGACCAGAACTAACCACAGCGCTCTAGATTTGAATTCTCTGGCCCTCATTCTTTCTGGTCCATAAAATCTTGCTAGGATTCATGTTCATTCTTGTTTATTCCTGGGTGTCCTCTTCGTACATGACTGTGTGATAATCTCATCATTAGGTTTATAAAACATTTGGGCACTAATAGTTGATTAACTTATTCTGCCCTTACTCAATCTGTTCAATGGGTCATTTTTAAATTCAATGTATGGGTAAGACGTGGGGACATTTTGTAACTTTGCCCATAGGGGATGTCCAGCAGTCCTTGGCAGTGATGTGTGTGGACACATAACAACACAGTCTGTTACAGCAGTCAGGCCATTTCTGGTATTCCTGGTACCATATGAGGTTACTAGGTTATGGGCCCTGAGCAGCCATATGCCTAGGCCACATGTTAGCCCATGTTGGTTACTCCTTCTGGGCCCATCTCATTTGCTCACTCAACTGAGTGCAGTGAGATCATATTCTGATTTCAGGCACTCCTACTGTGTACAAAGAGAGCATCTGGGAAACAGAAAAAAAAAAAAATTAAGCTTGTTTCCTGCCTTTCCTGTTAAGTGGTATAGACTATTTGTAGGCTTCTGAGCCCCCAAGCCCTTCTGTGTTGGAGGGAAGCCTTCTAGCTTAGTTTTTTTTCTTATAACTAGCCAGTTTTCTAGTTTCAGCACTCAAATCTGTTTCTTTGATCTCAGCACTTGTTCAGAAAAAAAAAAAATGTATCTGCTTTTACTGTACTTGTGTTTCTACCTACTTTTTTTTAACCTTTGCATCATCTTAAAAGTACTCAATTGCATTTATTACTGCTTGGTGTAACTCATTCTAAGCCTTTTGGTTTAAACACTTGGGCTTCGGACCAGTTGTTTTGCACTGAGAGGGTTTGTGGTCTGCACTGTAGTGGCAGAACAGGTAGCTTACATCCTTCTAGGTTGGGAACTGCTGATTGAGGGCTCAGTGTCTGTTATTCTAAAAGTGTATTGATTCTGGTTTAAGCACTTGGGCTTTCAGGCCAGTTATTTTACATTAAGAGGGTTCGTGGTCTGCACTCTTGTGGGAGGAGAGGCTGGACTCTGCCCTTCTGAGCTGGGAATTTCTGGTTAAAGGCTTATAGTGCATGCATATCTGAACTGCTTCTTACTGAAGTTGGTGCACCTTGTTTGCTGTGGCATAGACTGGATTCGGGCCTGCTGGATCTAGCTTTGTTTGTGTAACTTGAGCACTAATCCAGGCATTCTCTAAAGTATTCAATTGTATTTATTACTGCTTGGTAGTAACTTGATTAAAGTGTAGCTATCATTCTAAGTCTTTTGGATTAAGCACTTGGGCTTCAGACCAGTTGTTTTACATTAGGAAGGTTTGTGGCATGCACTGTGGTGGCAGGACAGGTAGCTTTCATCCTTCTAAGTTGGGAACTGCTGATTGAGAGCCCAGTGTCTGTTATTCTTAAAGTGTATTAGTTCTGGTTTAAGCACTTGGGCTTCAGGCCAGTTATTTTACGTTAAGAAGGTTCATGGTCTGCACTCTTGTGGGAGAAGAGGCTGGACTCTGCCCTTCTGAGCTGGGAATTTCTGGTTAAAGGTTTATAGTGCCTGAATATTTGAACTGTATTTTACTGAAATTGGTACACCTTGTTTGCTGTAGCATAGACTAGATCCAGGCCTGCTGAATCTAGCTTTGTTTATATGCTTGTTGTTTGTTTGCTTGTTATTTCCTGGAACGCTAATTCCACCTAATACGGCTTCTCAGTGCTTCTGTGGATCACTAGTGATATCTGCATTGCTTACTGTACTTATTTCCTTGTTTCACTTGAAAGAAAGTTACTGTTTGTCGTTTTTGCATTTAAGTTACCTGTAACACATTGCACTTAAGTTACCTGGCACTTGCTCACTAAAGCAATTATATAAGTCAGCACTAAAAATTAAAAGCACTACACCCTCACTCCCCACTGGCCCTTGTTTTCAATTATTAAGGAATTCCCAATATTATTCTAGCATGTCCAAAGGTCAGTTGTCAATCTCCTCTCCAGTCGACCTGGTAAATCTGGGAATCTTGAGGCAATGTTACAACTGCCTCATGTACACAGACAACCCTCTCCTCCTCCCAACAAATTCCAACCCATGTGAGAGATGCAACCATATAGCCAAACTGGAGGCTAAGCTCTCTCAACTCAGTACTGGCATAACCAGTCAGGAGGAGAAGGAAACCACACTCACTACAATTCCAGTCTCACATAGACCTACCACGACAGCAAACCAAACACATAATCACACAAAAACATACTCGGAGGCTCTAAATAAAGATCTGCCTAAGCAGCAGAGACCTCCAAAGCAGACACCCAAGCAACTGTTACCCCAAAACAAAACACGTGCAACACATATCTCACAAAGCCAGTGTGCCGAACAGTCACAGCCCTTAAGACTAAACAACACACCTGATACACTTGTAATAGGTGACTCTATCGTCAGGCACACTGACGTCCCGCTCACCAGGCTGAACAAGGAGAGAGTCATGGTGAGCAGCCTGTCGGGCGCTAGGATCCGCCACATAACACAAGCACTCAGGTCACTCCAAGGCAAGTACAAATATGATTCAGTCATTGTCCATGCTGGTGTGAATGACCTGAGACGTACCTCCCTGGACTACATGAAAAGAGACATAAAGGAGCTCTCTGAGCATGTAGCCCAGGCTGGTATGACCCTGACCTTGAGTAGCATCTTACCCTCACCAAGAATGATGCCACAATATGAAGACAAGATGATCAATTTCAACAATTGGCTTAAGTACTGGTGTCATTCAAAGGGGATCCAATGCCTGTCAGCTTGGGATGATATGCTCGACAAGCCACGATGCTTCACTAGGGATGGCTTGCACCTGTCACCTTGGGCTTTCGGATATTGGCAAAGGCTCTTGCTACCCCCATAGTGCCTTTTTAGGCAAGGCTCAAAAGACAAACCCACCTCCATAGGTATCACAAGGGATAAGAAATTAAGAGTAATGCTACTCAACGCCAGAAGTCTAAACCTCAAGATGCACACTCGAAACTCTCCTTAGCATGGAGAACATCGATATCTGTGCAGTAACAGAAACCTGGTTCAGGGCTCCCGAGAGCACCCCAGCACTACCAGGTTATACCTCATACCATGCTTTTCGGCCCCAAAACTTGGATTGAACCACAAAAGGAGGGGGAGTATCGATATTCATCAAAGATACCCACATCTCCAGGTTGGTGGCAAAGCACGAAGCATCAGAGACTATCCATGTGCAACTAACAGTGGGTAAAACTGCCTTCCAGTTTATAGCCTGCTACAGACCACCCTCCCAAACCCAGGAACCCCACTCGGCCTTCCTGAGAACACTGGAAAATATGAAGGTCTCTCCAAACACCATTATATTGGGCAACTTCAACTACCCAAACATAGACTGGGAGCATTACTCTAGCTCCAACACCCTAGCCCAAAGATTCCTAGAATTTATAAACTCAAATGCTATGGAACAACTTGTTACCACTCCCACAAGAGGGAAACCATACTGGACCTGATCATCACCAACATGGGGACTCTATGCTCCAGACCAGAAGTGTATCCCTCACTGGTAAGATCAGACCATAAACTAATCTCACTGGATATTCACATCCCGACCCCACCCCCTGCCCAGAAAACCACAGTGAAAAACTTCTCTAAAGCAAATTTCACACTCCTCAAAACTGAGGTGGAATCCTTCAAAGCCCCCGGGCCTGTGGAAAATACGCCCCAGACCGCAGAATCCTTTATAAACGCATTCTATGAACACCTTCAGGAATGCATGGATCATGCGATCCCAAATAAGACCAAGACCCAATCCTCCAAAGGCAGACGTCCTGTCTGGTGGACCCCAGCCATAAACAAACTATACAATAGAAGGAGGAAGCTACTAAATGATAGAGCAAAATCCCAAAAAGGGAAGGCATCACTGATCAGTATTAGCAAAAAACTACGGGCACTCATAAAATTGTCTAAGGCCAGCTTCGAGAGAAAAATTGCACAGGACACTAAGGATAATCACAAGGCTTTCTTTAGTTATGTTAGGAACCTGGGTGGTAATTCCCAGATATGCTCAGAATTAGTCCAAAATGACAAAAAATACACTGAACCCACAGACATTGCCAACATCCTAGCTGACAGGTTCAGCGCAAACTTCTCCCCCCCTCCCCACCAAAGGGCAAATATCTATCCCAGCAGAGTGCTGCCCCCCTGACATCTCAGATGCTCAGGTAAGAGCCGCCCTCTCCAAAGCAAAAAACACAGCATCAATGGGACCAGACAGTGTCCCGGGCTGCGTCCTACATGAACTCCAAGAAGAGCTAAACCCAAACATAAAACTACTGTTCAATCTCAGCCTTACTACAGGATATGTGCCCAAAGAGTGGCGTACAGCAACAGTGGTCCCTCTCCATAAAGGTGGTGCCTCAACGGATCCTGGAAACTATTGCCCCATAAGCATGACTAGCTTGGTCTGCAAAGCTATGGAAAGGATCATCATGGACCTCATAAATAAAGATACTGGGGACCTACAGACACTGGATCCTACCCAGTTTGGCTTTGTTAAGGGCAGATCCTGCCTCTTAAACCTGGTTGATTTCTTTGAAACAGTCACCAAGGTCATGGACGAGGGAAGGTGGTCCACACAGCCTACCTGGACCTTGCAAAAGCCTTCGATACAATACCCCACTCGGGCATTATAGATAAGCTCACCAGCTTAAATATAAACCCCTATGTCACTAGATGGATTGCAAACTGGCTCAAGGACAGAACCCACATGGTTAGAATTGCTGGAGCCATGTCAGACTCCAAACCAGTTACAAGTGGTGTCCCACAAGGCTCAGTCCTGGGACCTCTCTTGTTCGGTATATATTTCTCGGAGGTACAGGCCAACATGGAAGGACTGTGGCTGACCAAGTTCGCAGATGACTGCAAACTGGGCACCATAATCGACTCTCCAGCCGACACAAGCATCCTCCAAAAGGGCCTCATAGAAACAGACAACTGGTGCCAGAGCCATGGCCTCAAGCTAAATGCCAAAAGTGTATAGTCATCCCTTTGGCAAAAACAAAGTGCCACAAATTACCACATAGGTGGTAATCCATTAAGTACAGAAGAAGTAATTAGGGACCTGGGGACCCAAGTTGATAGCAATCTCTCATTTGACAACCACATGGCCAAAGTGGTTAGAAAAACATTTTATATAGCCCACCTAATCATGAAGGGATTCACATCTAGATCAGGGGACATCATCGTGCCTCTTTACTCATCCCTCATCAGGCCCATAATTGAGTACAATGCCCCTTTTGGGATGTACCTTACCAGACACCTGCAGCAACTGGAAAGACCCCAAAAGTACCTCACCAAGAGGATCAAAGGGCTCAAACAGATGCCATATGCTGCCCGGTTAAAGAAACTCCAGCTCTACTCAGTGGCATACCGCCTGTTCAGAGGCGATCTGTGCCTGACGTATAAAGCCATGTCCAACCCAGAATTAATGGACATGCTGCACCTCAGAAAATCCAAATCCCATCGAGCTACGCTCGAGAGACTTGAACCTCAGCACTGAAATAAATAGGACATGCTGGAGGGACAGATTCATAACCCAGAGGCTCCCTTCACTCTGGAATAAAATCCCAGTCCAGGTTAGGCAGAGTCCCTCATTGACTCTATTCAAGAGGAATCTTGATGAGTGGATGGGAGATCGTAGGTTTACCCTGGGTATCACTTCTGTGTCACTGTTAGACAGAGGCACAGTATACTAACCTCGAAAAAGGGCATAGCAAAATAAATTTAAAATGGGTAGCGAAAGCCAAACACATTCTGGCTAGGCTTATAAATGCCCTAGGGCAGATAGCCTAGTATAAACCTATGAACCTATGTGTATGCAAGGCAGCAGCTGATGTTCCTGTCCAACAGGGACACAGGTGATATCCCAAGGTTGTATGTGCTGTTAACCATCCAGTTGACCAGGTTACGCCTGCAAAGGTGTAGGTAGCTACCCTGCCTGATGTGGACAGGGTGTCCATTCCACTGCAGGGTGATTGTGTGGGACACACATGTGAGCTGTCAAGAAGGCCAGATCAGGTCACTCTCCAGGTTGAGGATGTGTGTGTGTGTGTGTGTGTGTGTGTGTGTGTGTGTGTGTGTGTGTGTGTGTGTGTGTGTGTGTGTGTGTGTGTGTGTGTTAACACAGTGGAACATGACTTGCACTTGTGCAGCAGTCCCAGCAATGTGGAGTCCATGATTGCCTTGCATGCCACAGTGAGGTCACTTCTGTGGAGTATGTATGAAACTGGGTAGAGGGTTGGCCTTATAGCCTATAGGTGTATGGTAGATGTTTGATGGCCTGGTATTCCCTGGTGAGGAATCTCTGTGATGTCCCCAGCTGCTGCACGTGCTGTGTGATGTGAATGATGAACAGAGACTTATGCACATTAATGGTCCTCATTGGAGGGAACATGACACATAAGGATCAGGAGGGCAAAGCATGCTGTAATGCCAGTATGTTGCCGATACCCACACACATACTATGCTGATAGATGGCAGGGGTATGATGTGGGTGTTAATGGTGGATAGTGCTGGCAAAAGTTGATGTGCAGGTTCTGTACATAATGGAGGCCAATGTATGCCATCCTGTGATGTATTACCCTGTTCATGTCTTTCAGGTTGGATGTACAGAAGATGGAACCCGCCATTCTCAGCAGCTGAGACAACCACAATCATCGATGCCCTGAGACTCCATCACCAGGTGCTATTGGGAAGGAGCTGCCAAAACCTACAACAACGCACTGCCCTATGGTCAGAACTGGTAACAAGAGTCAATAATGTGGGCCACACGGACAGGAGCTATGAACAGGTCCAACATCGTGCTGCAGACCTCATACACAATGCACAGCAAAGGGCTGCAGCTGTGGCCAGGGACGGTGCTGGTACAGGTGGAGGGCCTGCTACTCAAGCACCATTCTCAGCCACAGAGGAGTTCCTGGTAAACCTCAGTTCAATCACCAACTCCTAGGAAACCATGACTACATATGTCATGGAGGTGGGTGGTACAGATTCTACAGATGAGGAGTGTCCAGGCAAGGCCCCAGTGGGCATCACGTTAATACTGCAGCATTCATAGTGGCAGCCTTTGCATACCTGTATGCATATGGCAGGTCAATCTGTATTTGTGGTGGGGTTTTGTAATGCACATGTGCACACATATTGTGATTTTCAGCAATTTGGGTAGTATCACCACTTGTAGTGTACAAGTTCATAAATGCACATATTATCCTGTACCAATGCCACATGTGTGCGGGCTGACAATACCTCTCCCCACAACTGCATAGGTCCCTCTGGTGTGGCTGGGGAACATCAACCTGAAGCCGGTGAGTGTGGAACTGTCATGATGTGGCTCACCTATAGGCTCCCTATTATGCTGTCACAGACGCAGGTTGTCAACTGTGTCTTTGTCGAACTGAAAAGCCCGAAAAGGCAAAATAGCAAAGAGGCTTTTCAGTGAATTTTTCCATGGGAAAAATGTGTTTGCCCACTTTCACTACTTTGCCTTTTTGGCACTGTAGTGTGATCTCAGAGTTGGTATATTTAAGTAGGGGGTGGGGGGGGCACAGCCCCCCACATTATTTAATGTTTTACAGTTCTTTTTTTGCTTCAGAACAGCAATTTCTTTTCCCTTGGAAAAAAATCGCTGTTCTGAGGTTTTGACGTTGTAAGCTTTCACTTACATGGGATCAATTATGTGTCATTCGCTCTTCTGAGCATGAGATCTCATAATACAGACCCCACCTATACCCTAGGCATTTTAAGGGCAGCCAGTTTCCCATGCACACAACTGTTAAGCTTAGCCATATTGTAATATATGCATGTTCACATGTGGTGGGGTTCATTGCAGTGAATCACATTGGTCATCACAGGAGCCTATTCGCAGGAGCTGTAACATATTGACATGTACTTTTGTATAGGTGTAGCCACTGTGCTATACAGGGATACATTAGTATTGTGTACACGGGTGCACTGTATGTTAGGTGAAGGTCCATCACATACTCTCACTTTTCACGTATCTCACAGGTGCATAGTAGTAGCAACAATAACTGGACATAGCTGCACTGTATGTTGTTGAAGGCCTGTCCAGAGTTTGTCTGTTGTGGTCTGATAGATACAGAGGAGGTTACTAGAGTACTGTCCTTGGGTCCCTTACAAGCCTAGCCATTACTTTAGCCCAAACAGAATCATCAATCAGCACCTGTTGGTCCTGGCATTGCTAAATACAGGTTGAACCCCTGGGACAGATGTTTTTTTTTCCCATCCACTCAACCTTGATGCAGTTGATGAGGGTATGCATGATACAGTGTTTGGGGAGTGTCGTCCTGACACAGGCCAGCCTCTGGGAGCCAAACCTGCCTCTCCAGCATGTATTTTTGCTATCTCATATACGATTCAGACATCTCATGCCAGTAATGCACACAGAGTTATACTCTCATATATGGGGCAGTTGTTGAAGGGCTGAGCACAACATTGTCATTTAGGCATGCCACAGACACCTATGGACAACCTGCTCAATAACCAGTGAGGCAGTACTGATTACAGGGGGTCTATGTCAAATAAACGAATGCTTGAAATGTCGAATGTCATATGGTCGAGGCCATATTTTTGACATTTCAAGAGTTTGAAGGTTGACTTCAACGGTGCTGTACGGTGCCGAATGGGAGAATTTCCATTTTCTGCACTGAAGTGCTGTCTCAGAGTTGATATATTTAAGTAGGAGGGATGTGGGGGGTGCAGGCGTGCTTGCCCCCCTGCTCGCACCATTAAGGTATGTTTTTCTTTCTTTCTTTTTTTTTTTTATTATATATTCAAACTTTCAAATATCAACCACACATTATCAAACATATGGTATTCGACATTTTGAAAGTTTGAATATATAACATAGACCCCGATTACAGGCTGTCTGCATGGAACAGGTGTTGAGGCCCATGGCTGACCTTTGTGAGTGTTAACATAGCCTTTACAGTTTCTGCAGATGTCTGCATAGGTGCATAGCAGACCAGCCATGCTGCTAATGTATTGTTGTACTGAGGACTATTAAGAGGTAATGTCCATATTTTGTCTGGATGCAGTCCCTTTACCTATGTGGTGAACCACATACAAGCATTTCCTGACCCCTGCCACTACTTGTTGCCCGAATGCAGCATTGTTGGCATCCTGAGTACCCAGGTCTGTCATCAGTCTGTGTGTTTATGGGGTTGGTGCTGATGTGGGAAATAGTGGGGCCATGTCATTGCTGTATGGTATGCTGACACTGTTGTCTGCATTTAGCTTGAGGCCAGGACCTTGTTACATTTCCATACCCACTGCATGGCCCATTGCAGTGTGTTAACAGCAATTTGTGGCTTAATGACAGACTGCACACTACAGCTGACACAGCCTTAGGCTGTACCTACATATGTTGGTGATGGCAGTTAGCATTCATGCCTATATACATGTGGGTCATTGGGAGCAGCAGGTAGTCACAGGGCCTTCATATGTCTACATATTGCATGCATATAGGTGACTCAGATTGTGATTGCCACCTTATCAAATGTGGACTGTGAGATACGTATTGTAGTAACGTGACTGTTGGCAGGGCATACCATACCCACGGCAAGTGCAACACACAGGATGTCCTTTGGTTTGCTACTATGACACCTTCTTTGTGTGGCATTCCTTAGCTTATGCTATTTGTCATGACATTAAGGTGCTTCTGATGTGCAATAACTGCTCTATGCAATTAGTAGACAACTTCATGAAATGTTTGTTGTCCTACACTCTGGGGACCTCTGTATTGTTACAGTTGTCGCCACAGGTCACACCTTGCCAAACATGGACTGCAACCTGCAGGGTGGTACAGATGGTGGCCATACCTCTGACCTGTACATATGTCTGCAGAATGTTCTGATGTTTGCCACATATTCTTACTCCATTTTTCATAACATTGTGGTTTTCTGGCAAATGTTTGGAAAATCATGACAGACTACAGTTACAGATTAATGGCAGATATTGTTATGTCACAACACATACCCTTTGGAAAGTGCATTCAAATGCACATCCTGTTCTGGTATTTACTTTCCATGTGTGTCACAGCAATATTTGAAGGTTGTGCTCAATGTTTGGCCTTTGCCCCACTTTTCTGTATGGCTTTAGACAGATGTCTTTCTGTGTGGGATTGAGAGGTATACTGGTGGCTGTAACACAGTTAGACTGCTGCAAGGGAATACACACACACACACACACACACACACACACACACACACACACACACACACACACACACACACACACACACACACACACACACACACACACACACACACACACACACACACACACACACACACACACACACACACACACACACACACCTACTCATGACCTGCCCTTGTTGACTGTAGAACCTCTACCTGCCTAGTCTTACATACAATACTGCTATATACATAACACAAGCGCCACAGAGCTACTATAGTGATGCAGTGTCTGCCAGTACTATTCAGGTGGGTGACAATTGCAGGGGCTGTTAGTATTGCCAATGGGGGGGGGTTTACAGGCCCTTAACATGGTAGAGCCATCTCAAACACACACAAACTGCTGCATGGCGGCATGCATTGAGACATACATGCAGACAGAGTTGACACTTTTCCGATTAGAACACCTACCTATCTTGTTATGTACACTACAGACTGACATGACTATTGCATACCTATCTTGTTACATGCACTACAGACTGACATGACTATTGCATGCGCCACAGTGCCTTTGTGTTAGACAATGTGTAACGGTGCTTCTAAGGTGGATGACATCTGTAGGGTCCTTGAGTAGGTTGGCAATGCGGGAGTTAACAGGGTGGAACAGGCATAAAAGATGGTATTACCATTGTGTAAACACAGGCAAGACAGCCACAGGGGCTATGCATACAGAAACATGTACACTCACACAGTTGGCAATCATCAGATTAGAACCCCTACCTATTTACTTGCATGTATTATACTGCTACATACATATCGCATGTGTCACAGAGATTATATGCCAGGGACATAACCCACAACTTCTTACACCAATTAATCTTGGGTATGCCTTCATGAATGGTAGGAAAAACACTCAAAATAAGGCTGTTCTCACATATTGTTCTTACAAACATAGACATATGATAGTGTAACAGGTTTTGCATCAGCATGACATTTCAGATGGGCATGACGTCTGAAGCTGACATGTCTGTCACTATTTGTGATGGCAACTGTCAAGTATTTGCCAATGATTTGTCATAACACCCCATTGTTATGAGACACGGACCACATATATGTTGCAAACATCTGGACATTCTGCATACATCTGTACAGATGACTGATATGGCCTGTAGAGTTTAACATGGTGCATCTAAGGTGGATGACATGAATAGGCCCTTTAAATTAATGCCATCTGGAGTGGATCAACAGGCCTTAAAATGGTATAACCGACACACATGACAGCCACAGGGGATATGCTTCACACAAACACACAGTACTATAGTTGGCTGTATTGAGATTCAAACCCCTGCTTACCTAGTTCTATGTACTATAGTGCTGCCTACTTATTGCATGCACCATGGAGCTTATGTGCCTAGAAAGTGTCCAACAGTGGATCTAAAGTGGATGAAATGAACAGGCCCTGTAAAGTAATGCAATGGAGGGGGGTCACCTGGGTGGAACAGGCCTCAAAATGGTATCACCACACACACACACACACACACACACACACACACACACACACACACACACACACACACACACACACACACACACACAAAACACATAAGGCGGATTATGTGAGATTAGAACCCTTACCTCACTACTATTACACAATGGAGCTCACCTTCATACTGGTATGTGCCACTGATTACCACTGGTGTGCAACTGTCTGCAGCATGACATCACTCTATGCCTTTTAGGGTGTCTCCCTCTCTATGCCTCTCTCTCTGTCTCTCTATGTCTCTTTCTGTCTATCTGTCTCTGTCTGTCTTTCTCTCCCCCTGTCTTTGCCTGTCTATAATTGATATTTTGGATACGTTACCTATATATATGCATGTCTATCACACTCAACAGATGCAGATATATCACATATGTGCCACCTCCAGATAGCTGAGGGTAATACTGTCTGATGGGGTGGGGAGAGACAGTTAAGGTGTACATAGTTGTCTGTATGCAAAGACATATATGAACAACACAGTTGTATAGTCAGATGTGGGTTTAGACATGGGCTGTAATTCTCTAAGTGTAGGAGCATGTCCAGTATAACTTTCTATAGTAAGAGTGGGAGTCCATTCCTGAGGTAGCTGTACTCCAGTCCAGGATTTTGTGTGCTACAGACAATTGGCTGCTTCACCTATGTAAACAGTCCAGCACATCAGTGATATACTGGCTGGGGATCTCCTAGCTGTGTGCTATCCTTACTAACTGAATCATATCCTGGTGTGGGTACAGAGTGCATTGGACAGAGCAGAGTTCTCCATAATATGTGTGGTATGTTCTACATAGCACTGTGATTTTCTTTTATGCCAGAGACAGATCAGTATAGAGTAATGTGAGGGAGCACTGACAGACATTTGTTTACTGACTCCATACACTACAGGGAACTATGTTACAGCAGAAATTGTTCTAGTGTGCACATTCTATGTTTGTCTGGTCAGGGTGCCCCTTCCCCTTATATGTGTCTCTTTGTCCTTCCGTAGCTCACTATCTTGGGCTGCCAATATTAACCTTTCATTTCTTGATGTGAATTCACCAACCATTCTTGCGTTCATTCTTGATTAACATGAGGCTCTTCCAGAAGTTTTCTATACTTGCAACTATATTTATGTTTTTTCCACATTTCTTGCCTTTTCATCTGGTCCTTCACCTTATATTCTTTCTTTTGTTTTTTAGCACATTCAGTTGATGCCTGGTTTTTATCTACTTCTGGTTTGATTTCCATTCCTGCTTGACATCGATATGCTTCTGGTAAATTAAGCAGAGATGTCATCTTAGATTTATTCTCCTCATGTTTCAAAGCTTTCACTACATTTGGATCTTGTGAGGTTAGTAAATATGTGTGGAGTCCCACGATTGCAGATTCATAAATGTAATCAATTTTGAGGAGGCCCATCCCTCCTTCGGAACGGGGAATATATAATCTTGGTATACACTGATTTTTATAAATCATTTGGTGAGCATGAAGCATCCTTCTTGTTTTAATGTCCACTCTATCCAACACTTTTTGGGGCCAGTCAATCACTCCAAAACTATAAGTTAGGACAGGAGGAGCAAATTGATTTATGGCTTGAATCTTGTTCCTAAATGTCAATGCTGTTTTCAGGATTAATCTAAGTCTTCTAAAGTATTCCTTACTGAGCTTTATTTGCATTTGTTCATTTTTTATTGCTAATCCTTCATCAATTCCCAAATATTTATACACTCCCTCTTGCTCACGTTCTTTTATATCACATTCTTGCCCCAAACTGATGTTTTCCTGGTGCTGCAGTTTTCCTTTTTTAAAGGTTGCTTTTGCACATTTATCAAGACCAAATGACATTCCAATATCATCTGAAAAAGTTTTGACAACCTACAGTTGTGCTTTCAGTTCCTCATCTGATGAGCTATACAGTTTTAAATCATTGACAAAGAGAAGATGAGAAGTCATTAGACTTTGTTGTTTTCTAGAAGCCAAATTGTAGCCATGGCCTAAGCTGTTGAGTAAACAGCTTAATGGGTTAAGGGCGAGGCAGAATAACAGCAGTGACAGAGAGTCACCCTGGAATATCCCCCTTTAGATTTTTATTCCTGAGATAATAATCTGTCCTTTATCATGGCTTAATTGCAAAGTGGTCTGCCATTGTTTCATGGTTACTGTAATAAAGTCAATCAGTGTAGGTGTATCTTATACATTTTTAAGCACTCTTTTATCCATGAATGTGGGATACTATCAAATGTTTTTTGTAGTGAATCCATGTCATACTTAGATTCTTCCCCTTCTTACAGTTCCCCACTATAACTTTATTTAACAATAAATGATCCTTTGCTCCATATGACTTTCTTTTATTGCTCTTTTGTTCTACTGTCATAACTGAGTTTTCTTCTAAATTACTATAAACTCTGTCGGCGTCAATTCCCGTGTATAGTTTATACGTCATCGGAAGACAAGTTATTGGTCTATAATTTTTAAGGTAGCTTGCAGGTTCACTCTTAAGTAAGAGCATTGTTTTTCCTGTTATTAACCAGTAGTGTCTGCTATGGGTGTGCATATAAATAGTCCTTACTCATGGCTAGATCCCCGTGCAAAGAAGTTAATACTTTTAACCAGAAGTTAGGTACTGCATCTGGGCCTGGGGTTTTCCAGTTAGAGGCTTTTCTTAACTTTGTTTCAGTCTCTCTGGCTGTATTTCATCTCATTTCATATCCTGCACCTTTAAACCTTTTATTCTTTCTTTTACTTCATCATTCATTTAGCATCTTTGTTATGTTCCACAGGATCTTCATAGATTGTTGTGTCTTTCGGCTTTTTCCCGATTAGGGGTCGCCACAGCATAACTCCGGTCCGCTAATGATTGGCAGTAGATTTTTACATGCCGGCATGCCGGGCCTAATGCACAACCTTCAACGAAGGAACACCCATTCACACATGTTGCCACACAGAAGACGCTCTAACTGAGAATCGAACGGGCAACGTCTAACTGTGAGGCGACAACGCTACCGCAGCACCACTCTCCAAAATGTATCTACTTCCTCTTTTTTTGGCAGTCTATCAATTCCTTTAACCATATTTCCTAATTCTCTATAAAACTTTTTGAAGTAATCAATAAATTGCTTATTTTGTGCTTTTCCCTTATATTTATCTTCATATCTTCTAAGTCTTTCCACCTGTTTTGAAATTTTTAATTTGTTATCTCCAAAAGTGCATAATAGATCCTGGTCTGTTCTAATATTGCACATTGCTCTATCACATCTATCTATTTTAGTATTTTGTCTACAGTTGCTGCTGTTATATATTTGTAGTTATGGTGTGAGTGGGGTAGAAGTTGTAACATCACACACAGGGTTACAGACTTCACACGTCTGACTGTACTGCGTACTGCCTGTATGTGTGGCCCCCTGTCCCTCCATTGTCCAGCTTTCCTGCAGTAACAAATATTGAGTTCTGATCAATGTGTATTACTTCTAACACTTGTGTAGCTGACATGCAGAATAGTTGCTACAGCCAGTCTCAAACCATGGGCCTTGACAACTACAGTACTTTACTTAGAGCAGTAAGCCACAACAGCCACCAGTAAGTGCTGTCTACTTCCTGACACTATTAAACACAAACATACATAGCACATTGATCCCTGCATATTGTAGAAATGGAACACGTTATCAAGTTGATTGTGACAGCCCTGGGAATATGTGGCCTTCTGCTTTCACCTGACAAACATAAATGTTACTGCACTTCTATATAAACACGGGTGTGTTGAGGGGAGGGGGCATACCTCTCAACTGTACACATCTTCACATACTGTCCAGATATTTGGCTAAAATTTGGGGTCCATTTTTCATAAAATTGTGATTGTGTGCCAAATAATAGTGAAATCATTAAAGACTGAAGTTAGAAAGTAATGACAGACATTTGAGTTTCAGACTTCCTGCCCTTTAGTGAATTCATGGTACTGAAACAGCTGTTATTCTATCAACCTTTTTATGTTTGTAAGAGCAATATTTAAGACTTATCCATATTTTGGGGCCTTTGCCCCACATTTCTTTATGGCTTTGTACAGATTTCTTGCTGTAAGAGGTTTGGAGCTATGTATGGGACTCCAAAATTGCTGTCCATGCATTTGCCCTTTGCCCCGCTGTTTGTAAGTCTCTCACACAGTGCTGTAGATTTTGCTGTCTTAAGGCCTACTGCAGATTGTGGGTCAGCTAATATTTGGGAGAGAGTTCCTGTTGCCCCACATAGCTGTCCATTGTCTGCTGCTATCCTGGCAACCCACTCCATTCCCAGGCATACATGCAGCTATACCATACATATCCTACCACAGTCTACTACCCCATTCATTTATTGTTAATAAGAGTTACTTACCTTGTGCCAACAGCAGTTGAGAGGACACTGCTTCAAGGCTGACTCTGTTGCTTGCAGGCAGTACACAGCCTATACATGGTAAGGTATAGGTAGTGTGATGTGGCTGGCATCCATTTTGCTGTGTGTATGTGAGTAGGAGTGAGGAGTCGGTCCCTGGGCCCCTAGGGTGTCAGTGTATGTGCTATACGTTGCCTCTTTGCCAAGGCAAGGACATACTGGGCATGTCTACATCTGCCTACAGGGACAGGCTGAGGAGGTTCCTCCTCCAAGTCCCCTGTAGGGACTTTGGGAATGGTGGGGGGCTGTGTCTCTCTTACCTGTGATGTTCCTGCCTCAGCTGTTACCACAGGATCATATTGTGTAGAATGGCAAATACTACGAACATGTGTGCACATGTGGCTGGAGAGTACTGCAGGGCTCCACCAGATATGTCAAGGCAGTGGAACCGTGACTTGAACAGCCCAAACACATGCTCTATGATGTTCCTAGTTTGTGTGTATGCCTCATTATGGCATTCTTCAGTGGGTGTGCGTGCATTTCTGATGGGTGTCATCATCCACGGTTCCAGTTTGTAACCAGCATCCCTCAGTAAATGGCCATGCAGGATGTCCCCCATAGCAAACATCTGTTACAGCTGTGATGCATACCAGATATGGGAGTCGTGATAACTGGCAGGGCTGCTAGCACACACATTATAATAATGCCCTGGGTATTGCAAATGACTTGGCAGTTGATGGATTGATAGCCCTTGCGGTTGACATAGAGTCTACCCTCCTTACTTGTTTAGCAGGTTGTCCATCATTGCACCCCTACATCTGCTGTGTTCCTCAGACAGTTTGTGTTGCAGTGTTATTATAAGGCTACATGTTGGCCATAGCTGTCAAACTCTTACAGACTGATGTCTGGACAGGCCCATATATAACAGTCAGACATAAGCCTAGACATGGGGACAGGGTGTTACTATTGCTCTTCCAAGCATCACAGGTATTGGCTTGCATTTTCTTATGGGTATGACATCTGCTTCTCAACTGTCTGTCATCGATGTTTCACATCAACCCTGTTTTGCACATAGTTTGGCAGGCAAATGCAATGTTATGAGGAGCAGAACAGATATGTGAGGTATACGTTTGTACATTCTGTGACACCCTGTCATTCCAGAGGTATGGATGGTGCCCACTGACTTGTTGTCAGTACTGATACAGTAACATGGCAGCCATTTATAACCTGGCACTACATTGACTTGTCCAACCTGCTGTTCTACTAAGCACTGTGTAGGTTACTCTGAGCTATGTACTGTCCATATGTGTGGCCCCCTGTTTCTCCATTGTCCAGCTTTCCTGCAGTAACAAACATTGCCCTCTTGACAGTGTGTACAACTCCTACCATAGGTGTAGCTGACATGCAAAATAGTTGACATGGCCAGTCTCAAACCACAGACCCTTTCAACCACAGTACTGTACTAAAACCACTAAGCCATAACAGCCAAGAGTAAGCGCTGTCTACTTCCTGACAGTATTAACCATGCACAGACATAGCACATTGACTCCTGCATATTGTGGAGATGGAACAAGTTAACAAGTTGATTGCGACAGCCGTGGGAATGTGTGGTCTGCTGCTATTACCATACAAACATAAATGTTACTGCATTTCTATGGGAACAAGGGTGTGTTGGGGAGGGCGGAATATCTCTCATTTGTATAAATGTTCACAGACTGTCCAGATGTTTGCTTTATATTTTGGGTCCATTTAACATAGTATTGTGGTTGACTTGGAAAATACTGGAATATCATTAAAGATCGAAGTTAGAAAGTAATGACAGACATTCGAGTTTCAGACTTCTTACCCTTCAGACACTTAATGCCACAGCTAAACCTGTTCTAATATCGCTAAGTTTGTAAGAGCAATATTTCATAACTGTCCCTATTTGTGGGCCTTTGCCACACATTTCTTTATGTCTTTGTACAGATGACTTGCTGTGAGGAGCTGAGAGGGGTGTGTGGGACTCCAACATTGATATCCATGCATGTGACCTATGACCCCACAGTTTCATAGTCCCCCACATTTACTGTAGTGAGTTGTGGCACCTTGGGGACTACTGCATATTCTGCGGCAGCCAGTATTTGGCGGACATTTCCTGTTGTCCCACATAGCTGTCAGTTGTCGCTGCTATCCCGGTAGCCAACCCCATTCCCTTGCATACATGCAGCAATACCATAAATAAGCTACTACAGTCTACTACTCCATTCATTTGTTGTTAAGAAGAGTGACTTACCTTATGCCTGCAGAAATTGAGAGGGCAGTGCTTCAGGGTTGACTCTGTCAGATGCACATAGTACACAGCCTATACATGGTAAGGTACAGCTAGTGTGATGTGTGTGGCATCCTTTTTACTGTATGTGCAAGTTGGAGTGAGGTGTCAGTCCCTGGGTCCCTAGTGTGTCAATGTATGTGCTATTTGCTGCCTCTTTGTCAAAGCCAGGGCATACTGGGCATGCCTACGTCTGCCTACAGGAACAGGCTGAGGAGGTTCCTCCTCTGAGTCCCCCTGTGCCTGTGGGGACCTTGGCAATGGTGGGGGGCTGTGTCCCCCTTTCCTGTGATGTTCCTGCCGCAACTGTTTCCGCGGAATAATATTGTGTAGCATGGCAGATACTGTGAACATGTGTGCACATGTGGCTGGACAGTACTGCAGGACCCCACCAGATATGTCAAGACAGTGGAACTGTGACTTGAGCAGTGCAAACACATGCTCTACGATGTTCCTAGTTTATGTGTGGTGCCTCATTATGGCATTCTTCAGTGGGTGTGTGTGCATTTCTGATGGGTGTCATCATCCACATTTCCAGTGCGTAACCAGCATCACCCACTAGATGGCTATATGGAATGTTCCTCCCTGGCAAATGCCTGGTACAGCTGTGAGACATGCCAGATGTGGGAGTCGTGATATCTGCCAGGGCTACCAACACACACATTGATAATAATGCCCTGGGAATTGCACATGACCTGGTAACTGATGGAGTGATAGCCCTTGCAGTTGACATAGACTCTACCCTCCTCACCAGATGGTGCTTTAATGTGCACATGAGTGCAGTCCATAGCACCCAGGACCTCTGAGTAGTGTACTACATGGTGGAAGAGATGAATATTGCTGGTCCTCTCCTCCGGGGTGTTGGGGAAATAAATGTGCTCACTGGCATATGTTAGCATGACATCCAGGAACTGGTGGAGTACCCTGGATGTGGATGCCTGTGAGATCCCCATGATGTCCCCAGTAGGTCTTTGGAAAGTACCTGTAGTTAGTATTCTTAAGGCTACACATGCCTTTGTTTTCACTGGGATGGGTTCCCCTCTGTTGGCTCTGGGTCTGAGGTGAGGCCGGCAGAGCTCAGTGAGTAGCCGTAGTATGTACCTGTCCACCCTGTAGTGATTTACTATCTTCAGCTCATGTAGCCCCTGAAAGGTTACCCTGGGCCTAAACACTCTTATCCTCCTCAGTCTGGGCCAGTTGTCAGCATCGTCTTCATCACTACCCTCAGCCTGTAGCACGTAGAGACGTAGCAAAGCAGCAGCAGCAGCTCCTATCATTTTGTCAGATATAATTCCCAAGTGTGCACTCCAATGGTGCAGAGTGTGTGGGAACATCAGACCGAAGGGTGTCTGCATACTTTGTACTGGTGTGCTGCAGATGCAGCCTGTGTGATTGGTTGACTATGATATATTCCACCTGCCAGCTACATTATTGAGGGGTTTGAATGGCCCACTGTGAGTGGCAGAGGGCTTATTAGTCATTTTTAGTTGATTGTCTTTTCTCAGCTATTTCCTTTTTTTTTTTTCAATTTCCTCCAGTTTTAAGCCCCGTGGTGCTCTGCGCAAACCTGCGAAGCTAGTGTAAACATTGCTGGGCAGAAAGGGTCCTCTCCTGTACACAAGCAAGCTCAGCATTTCTTTAACCAGCTAAGCAGAGCTTAGCAGCCTCAGACAACCCCCCTGTTTTGCTGTGCTTAGCTAAGTGCAAACAGGAGCCACAGAGCTCCAATGTGCTTACACAAACCCTGACACACACCCTTTTCATGTCAGCTGCCTCTTCTGCCCACACTACCATGTTGTAGCCCTTACACAGTTAAGTACATGTGGACATGGTGGCCCATTGGGTCTATATTATCTAATCCAAGAGGCATTACAGCGAATGCCTCTTCATTGACGCTTAATGAGCGAAGCAGCATTTACATGAATGGCCAAATCAGTGATTTTTTTTTCCTAGGGAAAAAAAATCGCTTGGCCATCAGTGTGAATTTGCCCTTTTCCCCACTGTAGTGCAATCTCAGAGTTGGAATATTTAAGGGTGTGGGTGGCGAAGGCCCCCACTTTGAGGTGTTCTTAGTGATGTTTCGTTTCTGGCCGGATCAGCGATTTTTTCCCGTAGGAAAAATCGCTGATATGGCTGTTCTTGTAATTGCCGGTTCCCTCTTTAGGGGTCGATGAAGAGGCATTTGCTCTAATGCCTCTTCGATTAGATAATATAGACCCAGCCCATTTTGCTATTCAATAAACTTTGCTCATTTACATACACCTAATTGCGTATACCCTAGTCACTGCACTACACCAGAGCCTATGGCCTTAGTAACCACTATAACCTGCCATGGTATGACTCTGCCCACTATCCAGTATAATGGGAAACTTCAATATATCTTTATATCTCATATTTTCATAATTTAAATTTTATTTTACGTCCTACTATGTTTGCTTGTTGGTGCGCACTGCTTAAATGTGGCATATGTAATTGCATCACTTTTAAATGTCAATGGCCATAATTTTGGCCATTGGCATACCCACTGCACCTAATACATGCTTTTATCTGAGTTGTCACATCCCCTTTTTTATTTTTACTTTCAGGTACATGATTAGTAACCACATACATTTTTCCTGCAGACATGGCTCCTACACAGATGCCTGTCTGCTTCCTGGATCACAGATTCACCTCATTTGCATGGTTTTCACCAGCAAATGAGGTGATTTGCATTATGTGATCACCTCCGTGGCTGGGAAGTGCTGGGAGGCTCATGCACATCCCAGCCTTGTTTCCTGGATCACTCGGCCTCCTGATTTCGTGTTCGGGCCATGGCACTATTCCTACATGGAGAATTGCTCCATGTAGGACTTATTGAATTACCCCCAATATTTTATTTGCAAGTCTACAACAGCCCAGTATGACTGTTCAAACCACAAAAGTATACAGTTTTGGAATGTTTGTCAGTATGTTTCACAAAGACTAAACCAACCTTGAACCCTGACCTTTCTCCTTAAGATCATTAGTATGGCTACCTTCTAGAAAGATGTGTGCCATGTAGTCCCTGTTTATCAGCTCTATAGCAATTTATTTATTTATTTACTGACATTTGTTTACCAGAAAACTCCAAATGGGTCACAACAGCCCATTTTCTGTAGAGGGTCAGTGACAAAAGCTCCACTTAAGATTTATAAAATAATCAAACACATTACATAAGAAACAGTTGAAAATTATACATCTCAAAAGTAAGCAACACTATTGTAAGGCATAGAGATATACTAAAAATATGTTACAAAGACAGCGATGAGAAAAAGAAAAGTAAAACACTATATACGATTCTAGAGAGCAGCGTTTGAGAAATGCACACTATTAATAAGTACATTTCATGTGTTTAGTACAATTCTAGATATAAAGGGGAGAGGGATTATGACAGATTAGTATAAACGGGAAGGAGGGGATTTAAAGTGTTTTCTTTCTTTTTTTTTATATGGGCTTTCGGTCCCTGTGCATGCTTTCTGTCAGGTTTCAATCAATTAGACCTTGGCCCATTCATTCACCTTACTAAAGAATTACCCCACTACAGTATGTGTGTGTTAGCCATCTGCAGGGACTATCATACAGACAGCCATGAGGGTTGTTCTTTTTCCTATGTGGGCATCCCTGCAATAAGGGCAGTTTTAAATGACCTATCACCAACATTGTACAGGGGCATGAGCTACCTGTATCATTGGGGTATGCCACCATCCTCTTGTGAGTGCACCCTCCTGCATACTTGGTAATGATGGCTACCACAGAGGCCCACTCCTCATTAATCTGCACTGATACCACCACTCTAACAAGGGAATTTGGCTAAGGATATCCTGCTCTCCTCTGCCCTCCCCCAGGGATGAGCATTCTGATCCTCTCTTGACAGTTTTGTCAAGCAATTGAGCTGATAATCAAAATCAGAGTTTTATCCCTCTGTGCCACCTTAGCTGGTGATAACATTTAAACATTTATATTCTTATAGTGTATCTCTCTTTCTGTAGTTATAAAACACACTGTCATAAATATTATTTTAAGTGTCACACACACATGGATCATGTCTCATTAAACTTTATCATCATCAGCCCCCTTTTGTCCCATTTTCTACAAGGGGTTGTGGTGTCATGTCACCTGTCACCATCCTTCATGATTAAATTCCACTCTCCTCCTTCTTCAACAGTCATGCCTGACTGAAGTAGGTCTTCTCACACACAGTCCATCCATCTCTTTGCTGACCACTTGTTTCCTCTTGCCTTCTTCCTGTCTGTCCCAAATCTTCTTCACTAGATTGTTTCTGCTTTCCTGAACATGTGTCCAAACCACTGTCATCTGTTCTCTTTGACCTACTCTGCAATTCCTCATTTCTTATTCTTCTGTCCCACAATGTGCATCCTACCACCCATCTCAGGCACTTTATCTCCATCAGTTCTAGGTTTCTCAGCTGCTTTGCCTTTACTGCCCAGGTTTTTGTACCATACAGTAGTAGTGGTCACACCATTGTTTTGCACACCTGACTTTTCAGCCTCTTTGGTATTCTTCTGTCATACACTACACATGACACTTTGTGCCAGTTGGCTGCACCCTCTCTGATTCTAGCTTTGGCCTCCTCATTCAGATTTCCCTACTGTTCAATCCTCCCGTATACTTGAACCAGTTAACCTGCTCCACTAATCTCCCTTCTACCTCAATTCTCAGCTTCTCCTGATTTTCCCAATTTGCTGCCATTACCACTGTCTTATCTGTGCTTAGTTTTATCACATGTGCCTTCAGTTTTGCATTCCATTCCCCTATCCTTTGCTGAAGTTCTTACTCAAAGTCTTTCTGTAACATCACATCGTCTGCATACAGCAACATTGTTGATCTGTCCCCTCTGACCTGTTTGCCAGTGTAGTCCATTACCAGTATGACTTACAATGGCCACAGAGCTAAACCTTGATGCACACCCACTCCCACTGGGAACCCCACTGTGAAACTGAACACTGTTAATACTGTTAATACTTCTGTCATTGTGTTCTTGTACATAGCCTGCGCTAATTCTACCAATGTTTCTGGGACTTTGAACCACAGCAGGATTGCTGAAATCTGCTTTCTTGGAATCTTGTCATATGTTTTCTCCAGGTTTAAGAAAACCTAGTTGGAGTCCTTCCTGATCTGTAGCTTTTTCTCAGCTATCCGTCTCCCAGTGAACATCAGATCGCTTGTGCTGTACCCCGATCTGAATCTGAGCTGCTCATGTTTTTTTCTATTCCTCTGCATATTCACTTCTCAGTTACCTTCCCCAGAACTCTCATACAGTGTGACAGGAGTTTGATTCATATGTCACTGGGATTTTTACACCAAGTTAAAATTCGGTTAGTAGACATTTTAGTGAATGTTCTGTCTTTTCAGTCTTCTGCAGTTCTGCAAAAACTACACAATTTATTTATTTTATTTATGGCTGGTCTTTTAATTCCTCCAGTGAATATTGGTGTGACTCATATTCACTTTGGTTGCAGCTCTGTACTTGCACTGAGGCAGTTATCACCACTTTGTACTCATAATGTTTAGGCAGGAATGCCTTCTTCAGTTGCGATGATACTCTCACGTGGCTCTAACATGTTTGCACTTCTGTGCGTTCTCAGTTAACAGCAGACCCACTGGACTAGACCTTATAATTTTAAAAATATATCTTCAGTTTCTTCTGTACAACTAGCTAGCTTTATTTGTAACCACAGAGGACCACAGTTCAGCTGCTCTGTCAGTTATTAAATCTTCAGTTCGCTGATCCTGAATCTTGGCCACATGCAGGCTTGCTCTAGGAATCTGAATGCTTGTTGTCAGAATGGCTCTGTCATATTTTATTTCTTTGTAGAATGTTTTACCTAACTTTGATTCAGTGTCACTTGTAGACTTGTAAATATCAATATATATATATATATATATATATATATATATATATATATATATATATATTTATTTTTTTAAGCATTTTGCTCATTACTTGACAAGGTGATGACAAAGTCACATTCTGGAAAGTTGTATCCCTGTATTTCAACATTATGAAATTGCGACCCCTATATCTGTGGCTAATACTCTTCACATAAAATTCATCACAGTCTGCATAGTTTTCTTCATATACCCATTCTCATCACAATCCTCACTATCAAAATAGACTGTTTATGATATGCTTGAAATTCCATCAGTGTTTAGATTTCTTAAATTCCGTACAACTGAATCATGGAAATTGTCTGACATCAAACATCATGTAAGCCTTATCTTGAGAAAATGAACATCAGCACACTTACCACATTGCTATTTGAAGTACTCAGTATAATCTACAACTGCTACTTTTAATTAAAACAAATCTTTTATATCTTTGCCAGCCCCATTCTGATATCTGCCTGGTACTATGCAAAGCAGCATTGCATCTCATGGATTAATATTACGGTAAATGTTACGCACATCAAGTTTTGCACCACTTTTGAACTGGCACTCTTGAACAATACAATAGTTCTGACAATTGTCTAAAATGTGACTCATGCATTTTGTCAAGAGATTTTTTTTTCTGTAACCTGGTTAGGTATAATAATCTCAACTGTTTGAACATTAAAAGTTGGGCACAATTTACTTCCTACCTAAAGGAAAATAAAATTATATTTTCTTTTTTTTACCAAAGATTTTTGGTCAGATGAAACACATATTTTCAGTCAGTAACTGAATTTCCATCTTGGTATCATTACATCTCTGAATTTTTAATTTTTTTCACCGCAGTGGAATTACTTAAAAGAGTTCTAAGCATTCATCTGGAAACTTCACATTGTATTTTAAACCATAGGTTTAATTTTCAACATATTTCAACAGAAAGACAGCACAAGGTGATAGCCAACAATGACAGTAAAACTTGTAAAGAAACAGCATTGTTACTAGTGAGAAAGTGTTATAAGTGTAGAACACAACAATAAATTAAACATTACTTAATACGTGTGCAGGTAAGCTTTGATCCATCAACTGAAGATGATAAAAGATGGCCTTGTAGGTTGTCAGTACAGATGAACAAACAAGTGATATTAAGAGGACTCATCATTCAAAGCAACCAATTTCATTTACAGTGCCTCATAAATCAGAGACATTAATAATGACTTGGAGAACTTTATGGGATTACATCAATGAAAATATTACACATATAGCAAAAGAATACCATACCTTTACAGACATCTCGACTGTTTTTGTCCAGTGCCTGGCCACTTAAAATTTAATGCAGGCAGATATTGAGCAGACCAAATAATAATTTTATGTTGAGTGATATACAGTAAGCATAACATCCAGAAACTTTATAGCAGTTACAATCATCTTTTGTAATATCATAGTTTATAGGTTCATAGGTTCATAGGTGTGTTCTAAGCTAATGGCCCTGGAGCCTTTACAAGCCTAGCCCATAGGATTACCCTGGCATCATGCCATCTGGCCTTTGTTCCCAGTGCCTCTGTCGAGTAGAGCCACTGGAGTGATTCCCGGGGTGAAGTTTCTATTTCCCATCCACTCATTAAGATTTCTCTTGAAGAGGGCCAGTGAGGTGCTCTGTTTGACATGTATGAGAAGTCTATTCCATAGCATGGGCAGTCTCTGTGTTATGAACCTGTCCCTCCAGCGCGCTCTGTTGATTGTGGTAATGAGGTTGAAGTCTCTGGAGCATGTAGTGCAGAGGGATTGGGATTTCTTTAGATGTAGCATTTCTGACAGAGCTGGGTCAGACATGGCTTTGTAAGTCAAGCAGAGATCGCCTCTAAGTAGGCGATATGAGTCAGAGAATAGTTGGAGTTTTTTGAGTTTGTCCATATAGGACTATGGCCATGAGGAGATGACGCATTCATTTCGTTTAGACCAGTTCATCTTTGGATATCTTATGCACCATGGGATATTTCCAGATTCCCTTACAAGTAAATTCACTCACTTACTACACAGTAAATTTATAATTTTTGTGGGTAGTAAGTGGGGGAATAGACTAAGCTAGCTGTGAGCCAGGGTGCTACATTAACATTACTAGTAAGTACACATGCCCTAAACATGAACTACTGGGTTTGGGTTTTGTGTTTATTGGAGAAATAGGGGTGGGTTGGTTTCCCCTTGTATGGTTACAGGCGTCCCTGAATACTTTAGTACATACACTGGTACACACAATTAAAACTTTAGTAGAAAAAAACTCTGTATTTTTAAAAGTGGTTGGATTATTTTCATACTATATAATCAACAACCAAAATAAGTTTCAATAACCTGTATGTAATGATCATTTTTAAAGAGCGTTTTTAACAAATGTGTTTTTATTTACACAGAAACTGTTTTTATTTGCAATGTACATAAATAGTTAAAAGGAATTTTTTATTGAAGGTGGTAATCAATTAAAACTTGATTAATTGGGAGGGACAATAGTATTTAAACTCCCTGTCCCTTCTTAGTAAGTGTTTGGTCTGAGGAAGGTTGGTTATTAACCTACCGAAAGTTCTTGTTTAATAAAGTGCTAACATAACGGCTTTTACAGCTACCGCTTGGTCATTGGATTTATTTCATCACGCCTGTTGCAGCTTCCATCGGGGTTTTTCATTTCAATAGTTTGTTTGGCAGTTTTCGTGTACCATATAGGACCAGTGTTTAAGGCCTAGGATCCTCTTTGTGAGGTATGTTTGCAGCCTCTCTAGTTGTTGCAGGTGTCTAGTGAGGTACATGTCAAATGGGGCATTGTATTTGATGATTGGCCTAATGAGGGAAGAGTAGAGAGAGAGACAATGACCTCCTTCTTCCTGGATGCAAAATCCTTAGTAATGAGATGTGCCACATAGAAGGGCTTTCTGACCACAGTGGCAATGTGGTGGTCAAAAGAGAGGTTGCTGTCAACCTGTGTTCCCAGATCTCTCATAATGCCTTCTGTGTTCAGTGGACTACCACCAATGTCGTAATTCATGGGAACTGGGTTTTTCCCAAAAGGGATGACGACACATTTTTTGGCATTGAGCTTAGGGCCATGGTTCTGACACCAGTCATTGGTCTCAGTGAGACCTTTCTGTAGGATGTCAACATCACTTGGGGAGTAAATAAAAGCTCCCAACTTGCAATTGTCTGCGAAATTTGTCAGCCAGAGTCCCTTAATGTTGGCCTGGACTTGAGAGAAGTAGATACCAAACAGGAGAGGACCCAGGACTGAACCCTGTAGGACTCCACTCGTGACTGGTCGGTAGTCTGACTTCGAGTCAGCTACTTTCACATTGTAGGTTCTAGCTGTGAGCCAGTTTGCAACCCACATGGTGATATAGGGGTTGATGCCTAGCTTAGTGAGTTTTGCTATGATTTTTGAGTGGAGAATGGTATCAAAGGCTTTGGTCAGATCAAGGTAGGCTGTATGAACCACCTTGCCTTCATCCACAGCTCTGGTGACTGACTCAAAGAAGTCGACCAAGTTGAGCAGGCATGATCTACCCTTCACAAAACCAAACTGTGTGGAATCCAGAGTTTGGAGATTCCCTATATCCTTGTTTATTAGGTCCATGATGATGCATTCCATAGCTCTGCATATCAGACTCGTCAGGCTAATGGGATGATAGTTCACAGGGTCTGTAGTCACTCCTCCTTTGTGGAGAGGGATGACTGTAGCAGTGCGCCATTCGGTAGGGACAAAGCCTGAGGTGAGGCTGTGATTGAACAGGGCATACAGGTGAGGTGCCAGTTCACTCTGCAGTTCATGTAGAACACAGCCAGGGATATTGTCAGGTCCCATAGAAGCTGTATTCTTGGCCTTGGACAGTGCTGTTTTAACCTGTGCTGCAGTAATACTGGGTGCCTGGCAATCTACTGGTATTGTGATTGGTCCTTGTGGGGGGGTAAAGTTGGCACTGAATCTGTTGGCCAGTATATTGGCAATATCTGTTGGCTGGGTATAGGAGGTACCATTGTGCAGTTGCTCAGAGCAAATCTTGGTACTGCGGGAGAGATTCTTTACATAATTATAGAAGGCCTTGTGGTTGTCTTTACTATCTGTTGCAATTCTGTTTCCATAGCTGGCTTTAGAGGATTTGATGAGGGATCTCAACTTTTTGTTGAGGCTGATAAGGGAGTTTTTCCAGTCTTGGGACTTCACCTTATTCTGCATCAGTTTCCGCCTTCTGTTGTAGAGTTTGTTTATGGCAGGGGACCACCAGATTGGCTTCCTTTTTTTGGAGGATAGCGTCTTGGTTCTATTGGGTATGGCGAGATACATGCATTTGTGTACGTGTTCATCCAGTACATTTGTGTATGATTCAGGGGACATGCAGAATAGAATACAAGGCTAATGACCAAAGGTACCATTCTAAGCCTAGTCAAGTTCCACACAATAAAATCTGACCGGTATTAGTTCCTAAATGTTTTGTAGAGGGTGGTTATTCTTAGTAGACAAACAATAACAAACTTACTCTCTCTGGCAGAGACATGGGTGGGAGACCAGAGGTATATTTGTGGTTCCCTATCCACTGGTCCAGGTTATGCTTGAATAAAAGCAGGGAAGAACTCTGCTTCACATGGATGGAAAGCGAGCTCCAGAGAAGAGGGGGCCTCTGAGAGATGCACCTGTCACTCTGGCATGTCCTATTTATGTTTTTGTTAAGGGTTAGGTCCCTAGATCAGGTGTTTTGGATGCTGGTTGTTTTCCCTAGATCAGGTGTTTCTAATGCTAGTTGTTTTCTGAATGCATAACAGGTCCATTAGTGCTAGATCACAGGAAGCTTTGTAGGCCAGGCACAGGCTGTCTCTCAGCAGACTGCAGGAAACTAAATATTGGGACAGTGATTTGAGGAGGTCTGTTTAGGACTTGTTTTCTACCCCTTGTATTCTTTTTTGTGGGGAATCTCTGTGGATGCTCCAATTGTTACATATACCCAGAGAGATACATACTGAAGAGGGCATTGTACTCAATGAGAGGTCTTATAAGGGCAGAGTACAACAGGACAATGACTTATTTGGACCGAGATGCTATATTTTACTTATAAGTTTTGCTACATAGAATGATTTCCTCACCACAATAGAAACATGTTGGTCAAATGCCAAACCACTGTCTGCATGTGTTCCCAAGTCCCTGACTACAGGGTCTACTCTCACTCAGGGGAGTATAAACAATGTGGCAGTTTGCATGGGTAGCCATCTTACTGAAAGGTGCCATAATGTACTTCTTAGCAGTGAGTTTTAGGCCATGACTCTGGCACTCACTATTAGTTTGTGTCAGCCCCTCTTGGAGGATGTTAGTATCCTGGGGGTAATTGATCACTGCTCCCAATTTGCAATCATCTGCAAACTTGGTTAGTCAGGGGCCTTTGACATTACCCACAACTGAACCCTAGGTGACCCCACTAGTAACCGTCCATTTTGTGGAGGTAGATTGCCCTATTTTAACTTCTTGGGTCCTCTCATTCAGCCAGCTGTCTAGTCAGTGTGTGACAAATGTGTTAATATCTAATTTAAACTAGTAACCAAAAATACCTGGGAACCAACAAAGTTTTAACTAATGATCCACCTCAGAAACACCACCAGTCATGGAGGTACCATCAAAAAGTCTTGTTTATTAACAAAGTAAAACTAGCACTGTGGTAAAAGGTGATTCAAGTGCGGTGAAGATCAAGTCTGTCATGCTGAAGGGCCAGCCTTGAGGTATTATATATATATATATATATATATATATATATATATATATATATATATATATATATAGACACCTCTAGCTTTTGTCTCTTCCTGTGCAGTAGTAAGTCTAACTGCAAGGAAGGCACTGTAGCCTTGCACTGCCAAGGTGCTTTCCACAGCTTTAAACCATGTCTCAGTAACTGCGCAGATGTCTACATTCTCCAGGGTGAGGTGAGCCTGCATGGATTGGAATTTCTTAAGTAACATCTTCAGATTTTCCTGGTATGGTACATCTATGCCATATGGCTTACCTGGTTGGCAATGCCTAAAAAAGACAGCATGGGAGAGGAAAAGGTTTTTGTCACTATTCAAAATCCCAGGGGGATGTGTAGACCATCCGTAATAGAGAAGTGTGTTTGCTGGTCATGTTCTTCCAGGATGAAAAATAATGCACCCCCTTTGAATGAAACCATACTTTAAGCCAATTGTTGAAGTCAATCATTTTCTGTTCGTATTCTCTTTGTTTATGTAACCAAAGCCAATTTTATATAATTAAAGCCATTTGTTGAAGTGAATTATTTTTTGTTCATGTTGCCTTTGTTTATATAAATGAATATCTTTTGTTAAGGTTGTCTAACAGAGACGGCCAAATAGGCTGAATGGATTTACATGACTGAAAATGTGAGGAACAGTCAAAGCAGAATTATCTCCACAAATATTACAGCTTGGTTTGTGAAGCTAACTCATTACTGCTGGATTATTGAGAATCAGCCAAACATTGTGAAGGAGCATTATTTATTTATTTATTTATTGTTATTTTATTTTATATTTATTTATTATTATTTTATATTTATTTATTTTATATTTGTTTACCGGGAAAGTCTGACTGGACACAGGTCCATTTTCAGCAGAGGCCCGGTGAGAAAAGCTCCAAATAACGTACAGTACATGAAGGGCACATAAGAGGAAGCATATAAGAATACATATGAGCACAAATTAGAGAGTACATATAATCATATATACAGCTACATTACATAATGCATTATACATGATAATGATACAAAGTAACTAGACAGGTTCTGCAGCGTACATATTACTGAATCTGAAGGGCACATATCAATGGATAGACAGGTGTACTGCTAGGATGCAGGTGTTACTTAATGGAATCTGTTAGTGCAGTGAGGTGATTAGCCAGCGATGTGGCATGAACAAAGCCAATTGTTTGCATAGTAGGTGTTTACGATTCTTTTAAATTGGGAAATAGAGGTGGTGGAAGTAATTAGGCTAGGGAGTGAATTCCAGGTTCTGGCAGTAATGCAGGCAAAGAGTGATTTACCAGCATCATTTTTGTGTTTGATAACATTTAAGAGGTTTTGGTTACTGGATCTTAAGGCTCTAGTGGTGGTATAGGGCTGGATTAGATTTTGGAGTGCTGGGGTTTTATCAGGAAGATGGTATAGTTTGTGTGCTACTGATAGTTGGTTCAGTAGGAGTAGATGAGGTAGCTCAAGCCAGATGAGCTGCTTGAGGGAATGACAGTGGTAGGATCTATAAGAGGCACCAGTTGCAAACTTGGCTATCTTGTTATAGCAAGATTCTATTTTGTTTAGTTTGGTGCGGTTAAGATTAGTCATAATGGGGGAGGCATAAAGGAGGATGGATAAGAGATGAGTTCTTGCAATAGTGACTTTGGTATGCTCAGTAATGAACTGTCTATTCCTATAAAGGAGACCAAGCTTTTTGTTAACTTTCTTGATTGTTTGTGCTATGTGTATGTTGAATTTTAGATTATTGTCTGTTTCAACACCTAGTAGTTTTGTGTGTGTAGTTGGGGAGATTTGGGTATTATCTTTGGATCTTATGGTAAATACATTGTTGAGGGGAGGTGATCTGCTGGGATAGAAGAGAATAAGCTTGTTTTTTGGGGGTTAAAAATGAGCTTGATGTTCGTGAACCATGCTTCAGCTAAGGTAAAGTTATTTTGAGTCAGGGTTTGTAGCTCATTTAGGGTGGGGGCGGCACATATAATGGTGTCATCTGCGTATTGCACTATTGAGGCCGAGAGGGAAGATGAAGCTATTTGGTTTGTAAATAGGGAGAAAAGCAGGGGGCCAAGGATGGATCCCTGAGGGACACCTATGGATAGTGATAATAGGGGGGATATTTGGTCTTGCTATAGGACTGCTTGCTGACAGCCGGATAAGTAGCAGTTGAACCATGATATAGTGGAGGAGCTTGTGTTAAGGGTAGATAGAGTTTTGAGAAGCATATTATGGTTAACCATATCAAAGGCTTTAGATAACTCTAAAAATATGGAGGATACGAACAGTCCTTTGTTTCTATGCTGATTGACTATGTTGATAAATGAGAGTAATGCTGTGGTGGTGCTATGGGAAGGTCTAAAGCCATGCTGATATTTGGACAGTAGATTGTTATTTAGGAGTTACTGCATTAGTTGACTATGAACTACTCTCTCTAGAATTTTTGATAATGGAGATAGAATTGCGATGGGGCGATAGTTGTTGAGCTCAAGGGAGTTACCTCCTTTGTTGAGTGGGATAATATGTGATATTTTCCACGAATTAGGAACCATTCATTCTAATATTCATCTATTTATGAGAATGGACATGGGATAGGCTATGGCATCCGCTGTTATCTGAAGGAAGTCTGCTGGAAGATTATCAGCTGCCAGAGTGGTTGGTTTAAGTTTTTTGAGGAGATTGGTTATTACCTTGGTGGGCACTAGGTGTAGAGAAAAACTGGCAGAATGGTTTTGTGAACAGGGGTGGATAGGGGTAGTTGTTGGTTTGGAGCTACTAGTACTGTTATGGGTGTTGGCAAGGGCTTGGACTGTTTCAGCAAAGTATTTGTTGAACCGAGTGGGGATGTTCTCATGCTTATTTGGTAGCACAGGGGTGGGGATAGTGGATTTCCCTGGGTGGAGTAGTGTCTTTATTGTGGCCCAGAACTTTTGAGGGTTGTGAGAATATTTTTCCTGTGTGGATTTATAGTAATTTGATTTGTCAAGTTTAATTTGTCTTTTGGCTTTATTACGAAGGTCCAGGTAGTTTTGTTTCAGTGAAGTGGTTTTGGATTTTTGATATTGTGACCAGGCTTTATCCCTTTTCCTTCATAAATCACACTACTAACTGTACATTCTAATTAGTTAAACATGCTCTACTTAGCATATCTCAAACAAATATTTTATGGCCTGGTCTGTATTCCATGTTCAAGTCGCACATCTGAAGAATAGGCAACATCATTTGCAATCTTGGAGCATCATGTACAAAAACTTCTGAATACACACCCTGCTAAGGTTTGTGGTCTGTTTCTTCCTGAAATTATTTGTTATACATATGGTGTTGCCTTT
Organism: Protopterus annectens; assembly: GCF_019279795.1. NCBI lineage: Eukaryota > Metazoa > Chordata > Ceratodontiformes > Protopteridae > Protopterus > Protopterus annectens. Next base: position 1,292,143,958 of record NC_056747.1, read on the forward strand.
TTCTCATCCATATATTATTACTAATAATTCTTTCTCTAAGGAACAAATCTCTTTTGTTTATCTTCAAATGCAAACAGCCTATTTTCCTCTAAGATCACTGCTGCTATAGTTTTCTGACTTGTGTCACCTGTACCACAACTGACTTATATACATCATAATGATTCAATGTAAGATATTTCTGTTACTAATTTCTTAAATAGTTCAAAACTATTCTCTTGTTAATGAATCTGTTCCCAGACTCTACCTTGCTCCCACAGCTTCAAAAGTGTCATAGTTATCTTAGATGTATTAGGTGTAAACATTGCAAAACACAGCATCATTCCCAAAAATCTCAGTGATGCCCCATTGCCTTCTGGTTTTGATATTTGCACTGCTGTTCTTAATTTTATAAGGCTGGCATCAGTCATCCTTGATATCAGACTATGACCAAAATACTTCATACTTCTCAATCTTATTTTACACATGCTATTATTTACTAAACAGGCTTTCATTCTGATAAACATCTTTATCAACACCTTGAGATGTTCTTCTGCATAACTACACATCAACAGACCATTGATTATGTTCACAAGACCTTCTAAGCCTTCAATTACTTATGCAACAGCTATCTGAAATACTTCTGATGCAGATATTATACCAAATGGAAGTCTCAAGAATGTATATCTTTGTAACCACATATTAAATGTTCACAACTTTATTATATTTCACATAGCTTTATCTGTTAGTATCCATAGTTTTCATCTCATTTAGAAAAGAGCTTAGCATTTAGCATAGTTGAGATGACTACCTCAACTGTAAGTAGTGGGCAGTGCTTATTTTTATTATTGCATTCAAATCTTGCCAGTCAATACAAATGTGACAATTGTCCTTTTCCACAAAAGTAACTGTACTATTCAACTATTTTATTGTGTCTGTTTCTTATTACAGCCTAAGCATTCTTTTTACTTTAATTCCTGCTCAGTTCAATTTCTAACAAACATTACTAGAACAGAATTTGAGTTGTTCTGAATACAGTGTTCTCCTGGTAAGCAATTCAAACCTGTACATAGTCATACATATTACCTTTGACTATATATAGTACTCCAGATAGCAGTATCACCGTGTGACTATTCCTGCTCAAATCTGTACTTGTATACTCTGCATATATTTTATCATGTCCAACTTCTCACAAGTCAGACAACGTAAAATATCAGGCAAATTAATGCTATGATTCAGTCTTTATATTTGAAAGAGAAATGTATAGTTGTGTTGCTTATATCAGTGGTTTCTGACTCTATGGCTTTACTTGCTGTCCTGAATAATACAGCAATGTGCAAACAGTTCTGCTTTAATTGCCCTACAGCCCAGGTAGTTTAAAATGATCTTCTGACAAAATATTACATTCAGCATAAGCATCTATTTTAAATTCAATAATTTGTTTATTAATTCTGAGCTTATACTATCAACAGTCTATCCATCATATTGCACTGATTCCCTGTTTTCACACTTCACATAATTATTTTTTTCTATTTAAAAACAGCATGCATATCATTTCCATGGTTTTATTAGGTAGTGTTCAAACTCTTTATACCCTTTTATTTTCACATTACATGCTTTGCGAAATGATTCTATCACGACATTTTTCCATCTTGCTTAAAGCTAGACACAGCTTCTTCTTATGTCTATGGCTGCACCCAATACGAGGCTTGAATTTCAAATGTACCATACTTCCTGTATACTTCATTGTTCATTTTCTCATCATCATTACTGTTGTTATACATCCTTTTTGTACGCTTCATTTGTGCTTTACTATTTGAATCAAAAGTTCTTTCTTATGTATATTAATTTCCATACTTAATTAATTTGACTGTGGATTTGTAAGTCATATACTCTGTACATATCTATAGATTTACATAAGATCAGGTCTGCTTCTTTTAAAAGCCTGCCTCTTGTCCAATCATTTCTTATACCGTAATCTATTTTGTCTCATCATAGAATCATATACTTTACCTAAGTTGCAGTATTTTTGGTCTATTCTTAGTTGTTTTGGTCTCTTCTTTAGCTCAGTAACATAATATAGTTCCACTGGCTCCTAACTTCACTTAAAGAGTAAATGATGAATATATGGAACATATTTGAGGCTCACATTAATTCCTAGATTTCTATTTGATTCCTGTTGTTTTGTCTTTTTCCTCTCATTAAAAGTTAAAAGTATTAAATACCTGAAAAACATCTTTTCTCATAACATGCAGAAACATGGCACATGATACTGTTACATTCTTTTAAGCTATACTATTACTAACCCTGGGGTGTAGCCAGGAATTTGTTAACTATACACCAACTTCCCAGAATATGCCCCCCCCCTTTCAGAAGCAGTGTAGTCTCTACAGAGGACATACAATGCTACAGTTTTGGGTAACTTAATCATGGTGTTGAATTTGTTCCATAGTCAAGCAGCCTTTGTGTAAGAAACTTATTAAATTGAACATGTTAAGCAAAAAAACTTGTTTACATGATGTTTATTAATATTTAAGTTGTTCATATCTAAGATCTCCAAACAAGAATAAATAAATCAATAAAAATAAACCCCAGCAGGACAGAAGATCCACAAAAGATGTTTATTGAGCGCTTTTGTTTGGTATAATAGAAAACTTAATCAGAATATCTAGTAGAAAAACAAACAGACAACTGACTCAACAAAATTTATATGGATATATATATATATATATATATATATATATATATATATATATATATATATATATATATATATATCCCATCATGCACAAGTTAATCAAGCAACAATTATGCCTATCCTTCCTACTTAAAGGAATATTATCAAAATTAGTAAATAAATACTATACATATAGATAATACATTTGATAAAACATAAAAAGGCTTAAAACTTCATAAAATCCTATCTAAACTAAAACATATGTTTATATATATATATATATATATATATATATATTTAGCCCTGGTTGTTGGGTGGTATTAGTTCTCAATTGCCACCTCAACTCTAATAATTCTAAAAAATCATTTTTAGGACCCCCTCTGTCATTCAAAAACACTTGTTCCAAAATGGTAAAACTAAAATAATGCCCTTCATTTTCCATGATATGTGAGGCAAGGGCGTTTTTTGCATCCTTCTTTTTAATGTCATAGTAATGCTGATATATTCTCGTTCTTAGTGCATTAATAGTTTTACCTATATAGAAACTTTTACAAAAGTTACACAGGGCAAGATGCACCACACCTTTTGTACTACAGGAAAACTTCTGTTTATAGAAACAATTTCCATAATTAGGTATTGAGACACCAGTCCCTTCTAAAATGTATTTACATTGCAAACAAAAAAAACACATTTCAACATTTTTCCTATCTCCAAACACCCTCTAGTATTCTTCTCCAACATTTTTTTGAAACACAAATCCTTTTTATAAACTATCTTAGGATTAAAACCCATCAGCTCATTAAATTCAGGATCAGTATTAAATATATTCCAATTTTGTTGCAAGATTTCACAAATATTATTACATTTTTTATTATAACTAAAGACACCTGCAACAGAAAAACTAGTGTTACGTTCCTTATCATTCTCTTTGTTAGCCATATCGAATGAAGTACCTTTCCCCCAGTAGAGGTGATAAAATACCTCTCTGCCTCTTTTTAACTACTTCTTGTAGTAAAGGATGTAAAAAATCATAGGGATAGTTCCTATGTAAAAGCATATCTCCTAATATCTGAATTTCATGAAGAAAATCATCCCAGTCTGACACCATTTTTGCAATACGTACCACTTGCCCTTTTACTAAGGCCCTTTTTTGATGCATTGGATGAAAGCTGTTATAATGAAGTAAAGTGAAAGAATAGGTCGGCTTTCTATATAATGTTGTCTTGAAGGCCTGATCTTCTCTTACCTTTGAAATAGTGATATCTAAATAATTAATAGCCTCTTTATTAAGACTGTGTGTAAAATCAAGGAAGTCTGTACTTTCTTTCAAAAAGGACAAAAAGTGCTGTAATTCTTCCTCACTATTGTCCCAGAATATAATAACATCATCAAGGTATCTGCAATAATACTTCAAGTACCCCGAAAAAATACTAGTAAATACAAACTCCCTTTCCCAGAAAGCTAAGACAATATTGAAAAAATGGGAGCACAAATGGCTCCCATTGCTACTCCCTTTACTTGTTTAAATAATTGTCCCTCAAAAACAAGGACATTTGTATCAAGTATTAGTTCCATCAAAGTTCTAAGTGTTAAGATCCGGTCATGTCTAATAGTGGTATATCTACATAAATATAGACAAAAACACTCAATCCCTGTATCATGCGGGATCACTGAGAAAAGGTCCCTAACATCCATGGTAATAAAGGACAGGTCATCTATATACATATCTTTGTCAAGTTTTTTTAAGGAGATCCCAAGAGTCCTTTATTATCCATGTACAGTTTAACAAAATGTCTTCATCAATGAATTTAGCTATAAAATAAGTCTTTGAAGCCTTTGCATCCACAATAGGACAAAGAGGGGGGTCAACAAGGTCTTTATGTAGCTTGGGTATGCCGAATGTGGTTGGGATTTTTGGATTTTTAACTGACATGAAATTATGCTCCTCCAAGCTAATTTCCCTATTAAATAAAAGCTCATTCAAGACCATATCAACTTTTCTATAAAGAATGTTCTTCTCATTTAAACTAATTTCTGTGTATGTGTCATTATATTGCAACCCAAGCATTTTTTCTACATATGTATTAACATTCATAATAGCTAAACCACCCCCTTTGTCTGGTTTCATAACACGTATATTTCTATTATTGCAGACCGCATTTAATAATTGTGATTCTTGTAAATTTAGGTTGCTTTGCATTTCACTGTGTGTTTCCATTTTAAACATTTGTCGTATATCATGTTCACACATTCTTTCAAAAGTCTGTATGACAGGATGTAATGGAGGATTAAAGAGACTAGGTTTCTTACATATTTCCCTTCCTATATGTAATTCAGAATTATCTTTGAAAAATGTTTTTAAATTAAATTTACGTGTAAATAACTTTAAATTAATAAGAATTTTGTCTAGTGTGCCCCTCCTACTAGGTAATCAGGACAAAACTTTTTCAAAAATGTTCGCAAGGCTGTTCTGAAAAACTATGTCACTGTAATTATAAATTTTAAAATCACCACAGTCATTAATCAGAATATTGCGTGATACAACATGTTGTTCATTAAAATCCGTAAGAAAGAGATCATCAACATTACAGCTGCCACTCGCCAGCATGTTGGAATTAAATTGTACTTCATTTGTCTCCGAGGATATATTTAGTAATTGTTCCCCCTCCCCCTGCCCCTGTGATTCCAGTTTTTGTAACCTGGTCATCCCCTCTGGTTCCTCAGTCACTCGGACCTCCTCAGAGGGGGGTATTCTAAAGGGTCTAAGTAGTTATCATAATTACTATCTTGACCTGAATGAATCTGTTTTGACCATTTATGTCAATCTGATTGTTTATATTATGATTAAAAACAGTTTTTTTGATTGTCCAGGTGGGGATGGGGGCTAAGCTCTTCCCTGTGCATAGTCGCACTCATCGCATTTCAATTTTTCTTCTTTTTTATTTTTAAGTACAGAAATAGTTCTGTCAACTCTGTTAAAAATAGAAGAAAAATCATTCTGTTTACTTTCAAACAAAAGATCAGTCTTAATATCATTGTCTAACTTTTTTACCTTACCAAAAAGGTCAGAAATCTTCCTATCATTGTCCTTAATGAGACAGTCCAAGAGCTCGCAACCATGTCTGTTGAATAACTGCAACAATTCTACATGTAGTAAAGAGTCCTTGACTAAACCGGATGGATACCTCCAATACCGAAGCCCTTTTGGAATTTCCTCACGGTGTTTACATTCTTTTAAATAATTGTTCTCAAGTTGTAATTTGTGATATTCTAGTATATAGGACTCAAATAGTTTAAGTTGTTTGTCCAATGTTCCGTTATACTCTTTTGAATAATTCTGATTACCGGAACGTCATTCACTGTCGGTTTCAAGCCACTGAGATAGAGATTTTCTTCCATTATAGAAGGAACTGCCCCTTCTATGTTCATTGTTTGAAACCATATGCAAATTCGAACCACCTGATTGGCTAACACCAATCTGTTGGCATTGAGCAGGAGTAATCCCTTCGTCGAAGCTCCCATCATCTACACCTTGGTTAATAAACCCATCAGGTTGTGTCGATGTGGATGGACGATGCTGTTGAGTCAGTCTCTCCATTAAAATCACCAAGCTACCCACTGTGTTGTTTAAGGTTTGTAGTGAGGATGCCAATAAGTTCAAAGTAGGTGGATCCACAGTACCTGCTGCCTCCTCCATCTCCAAACCACAAAAACGAATGAAAGGCAAACCAGTAAAAATAAACCGCAGCAGGACAGAAGATCCACAAAAGATGTTTATTGAGCGCTTTCGTTTGATATAATACAAAACTTCATCAGAATATCTAGTAGAAAAACAAACAGACAACTGACTCAACAAAATTTATATGTGTATATATATATATATATATATATATATATATATATATATATATATATATATTCCATCATGCACAAGTTAATCAAACAACAATTATGCCTATCCTTCCTACTTAAAGGAATATTATAGAATAAATAAATCAATAAAAATGCATGCTGTGCAATATATTGTATATGCTTTGCTACACCCCTGATAATTACAGTGAGAAATAAATCAAATATCAGGATTCAGTTTCAATTTTTTCCCCTGAAATACCTTGTAGTGGCAGAATTCCTGTTGGTTATAGTTGGGCCATCTTTATCTTAATGAACAAAATACTCAAATGACTTCCCATAAACTATGCACGTGAAGGCTTAAAGGGCAACAGCACCCTAAATGCAACATTTCCTTTCCACAGAATGTAATTAAATGCCTAGAGGATGACCTCACACTTTTACATATTAAACAAGCATGGCTTAGCAGTTTCTTTCTCTCTGTGGCATTTCTATTCCACTGTGCTTTCTCAGTGCACACAATGCTGAAGATGAATGACATCTCATGATACTTTCATTTAGAATTCCTCTACCTTGCTATTGCATCACAATACCCATCACACCTGAAAGCATGTTGTAAAAGAAAACAAATACAGCAAGGCACCTGTAGCCCTTTTTGTTATTTCACACCCACTATGCTCATAAAACTATTCAGGGTTAAAATTCACAATTATACCATGACCCCCCCAAAACGTGCACGCTGATTGGCCAGCGTGCCCGTTGTAAATCGAGATATACTAATGGAAAAAGGTCCGGTTGCCCGGACTTTTTTCCATTAGTATAACTCGGTTTTTTAAAACACTGTCTCGCTATGTTAAAAGGGTTTAACATAGTGAGACAGCTTTAAAATAAGCAACGGAGATCTCCGTTGCTTATTTTAAAGCTGTCTCGCTATGTTAAACCCATTTAACATAGCGAGACAGTGTTAAACAACGGAGAAAGCAAGATCTCCGTTGCTTTTATGTCTCGCTATGTTAAATGAGTTTAACATAGCGAGACAGTTTAAAATAAGCAACGGAGATGTCCGTTGCTTATTTTAACTGTCTCGCTATGTTAAACTCATTTAACATAGCGAGACTAACAAAAGCAACTGAGATCTTGCTTCCTCCGCTTTTGCCAACTCTGATGTACCGCGCAGGCGCCGCAGTACATCAGAACTGCCGGATGCCAGACATCTGCGGAAGGGCAGTAAACAGGCATTATACTATGCCATTATTTAAGAAAAGTAACAGTTTCTTTTCTTAAATAATGTCATGATAATAGCAATCCACGCCTGGTGTGGGTAATGCTAATTACCACGGTTGGCTTTGTTTGGTCCTCGCCTCGGGACCAAACCACGCCAACCGTGGGTAAATTTAGCATTACCCACACCCAGGCGTGGGTTATTGCTATACTCTTTGATTATGCACTGTTGCAAAAAGCTTTCCTTTTCCTGGGGCAGTAAACCTGTTTGACCTTTTATAATCTGAAGATGAATAAACCCGATAACAACTGATAGTAACTACATTATATAGCTTTCTGGATGACAGACAGAAGGGATTTAAAACTGATCTGAGCTCTGAATTTAAAACTGTTGTTTGACTGCATTGATTTTGGATTTTTCCCACACAGCCACCCAATTCTTGCTGTGCTTTTAAACTTGATGCTTTTTTAGCTGCCTGCCCCTCCTGTAAATTAAAGTTTGCGAGTCACTTCTAGTGTTATTTCTACTGGACAAGAATAGCTCAAACTGATGAGACACCCCCATTAGACTCTTAAAACTCAAGTTAACCTCTGTTTCATATAATTCCATTTCAACTTGTGCACACTGCAATATTCAGAGTATAAATTTGAATGGTGTATCTGAACTGTGTTTTGTTTTTTTACTGCATTTTTCTTGTTTTAACCAAAAGTCAACTGTTTGCATTTTTTTCCAAAATATTTTTATTCATTTTAACATAATAACGTAACAGCATAGTAACAAGAAAAAACAAATAAACTATAGACAATGTCCATAACAACTAAAGCAATATACATAGGAGCACACTTAATATTTCTCTAACTGATTAGACAATTTTGTCCAAGCAATTAAATGATGAGTTGTGTTGTTAGTCCTTCCTTTTATAGTAACAATCTCATTCTTACAAATGTATTTCACAAGATGAATAAACTCAACTTTAAAGGGAGGAGTAGATTAAGATTTTCAATTTTTAGTAACAATTTTCCTTGCTATAAAGAGGATAGACCATAGTAAGATGTTTGTTTTTTAAGAATGACTTCAGGAACAGGATAAGAGGGGTCCGGAATAATACAGTTGTCATTCCAAAGAGCTTTACCAATATATTTAAAGTCCAAACAAAATGAGGAAATTATTTTGCAATTAACAAGCATATGTATCCAGTCAGCATCAGGGTGTCCACATCTCCAGCATTTCATTTCATCTTTTTTGTACATTATTGCTAGTCTATGTGGAGTAAAAAAACATCTATGTAAACATTTCTGTTTGTATACACACCAGAACAGGGAAGATGTGGATTCCTTCACCGACTGTAAACAAAGCTTTTTATCTTTTTTCTGAGAATACTTGTCTAACTTCACTTGCATAATTCCAAAAAGAAACATCTGTTTTGCTAAAATCATTTCTGAGAATTTTATAAATAACAGACATGTATGAAGTGTTCTTCTGTGAACTATTAATTGCTGAGATAAAATCCAAGATTTTTTAGTTACTCTTATTGTATGCCTCTAATGAGGGTACAAACTTAGTATGTATAAAATCCTTACAAGTTTGGATGTCCAGCCAATTGCAATTTAGCAAACTATATCTGCTAATCAAATAGTCTGCAGAACTTATTTTATTAGATGACAGAAATGGATTCCAATATAATAGGTCACCCTTCTTAAATTCTAACATTTTCTGAGTATCAAAAGATATAAACAATTATTTGTGTAAGCAATAGGAAACATAATTATTAATAAAGTCTTAAGTAACTGATTAGAAAAGACAAGCTTTTCAAACAACAGCAATATTTGGTTTAGAAGAGGTGTGAGAACAAATTTTGACCTTTCACTTTAAATGTATATTTTTTAAATCCATATAAAGATGTTTGTATGTATTGAATATATGGTTCAAGCAATGTCCTATTACTATTAAGTAAGGTTTCATGTACTGATTTCCAATATGATGTATAAGAAGTATTATTCCAAAGCAACACTATGTTAATAAATGTGGAGTTTAAATAAAAATCAATATTTGGAAACCCTATACCTCCTTCATCTTAGCTTGTGGTGTGCCAGAGAAGAGAAATTCTTGTTTTTTGGTGATACCAAAGGAAGTTAAGTAATAAGTTATTAATTGTCTGTTTAATGTTGGAAGGTGGGGGGAATATGTAAAAGCTTGGCCAATGAATAAGTTTTTAGGTAACAGTATCATTTTGATTAAAGTTAGTCTGTCTTCAAATGTGAAGAAGAGTCTGTTCCAATGGCAGATTAGACTAGTAATTGAGTTTATAAGCTGTTGGTAATTAGATGTGAATGAATTTTTTATAATTAGATTCAATAATGATACCTAGATATGTAATATGTGCACCCTCCCAGTTTATATCTCTTTTTGATCTAAGTTTCATTGTGATGCCCATGCCCTGGCCCAACTATCAAGGAGCCGCAATCCTCACCACTAAAACCAGAGAGGGCATCTCATATATGAGGAAAGGATAACAAATACACACAGTAAAGTGCAATTTCCCTTAAGAGCACACAGAGATCACAGTCAGTCTGGGGCTGGTTGCTCCCTTGCTCCCCAGGTCCCCAATAAGACTCCCCACTAGCACAGCTATTGGGTCCAGATCTCAGCCTAGTTGGGCAAGCTAAAATCTCCAGCACCCTCTCTGTCCAACCAGTGCTTCGTGTCCCTGCCCAAGTAGCTGACACACACACACACACACACACACACACACACACACACACACACACACACACACACACACACACACACACACACACACACACACACACACACACACACACTTTGAGATAAGAGTTTACACAACCACACAGACACTTCTGGGGAAAGCTGGCACAGGTTCTCCAGCTGTGCCCCTTTTACCCAGACTATACAGTAGTAATTACTGCCACCACCCAGCTAATACTTATCAGCTACTCAAAGGCCCTTAAAAGGGTGTCCAATTATTACTGTGCAATATTAATATCCAATTGGTAGTATAGTGCAGTGGTGGTACGGCAGTAGCATTGTTACCTTACAGCAAGAGTTTCTCCCGTTCAGTTCTCGGCTGGGCTTGGGAGTGTCTTCTGTGTGGAGTCTGCATGTCCTCCCCATGGTTGGGTAGCATTCGAAAGACATGTGTGCGTAAATGGGCGTGCCTTCGTTGAAGGTTGAGCGTTGATCTGGCACCACGGCGTTTCATAAAAGTCTACTGCCAATCATTAGTGGATCGGAGTTCCGCTGTGGTGACCCCTTACTGGGAAAAAATGAAAGACAAACAACGACAACAAGTATATCCCAGGGCTAAAGCTATAGGAGTGGCTTTGTACAATTTTACCAAAGGTATACAAGTATTCTGAAGAGCTTAAATTATCTCTACACAAAACCAGCTAGAGTTGAAAGGTTTTAAAATATTTAATAATAAATAATTAAAACCACAAGACAGTACTTTCTACTACAGAGAGCTAGTCAAGAGTTCAGAGATCACACAGAAATACTTAAAATAAATCAGTAGTACAGTTCTGACATCACAGAAAAACACTTAGTCTAAACTTTCTAATTTCTAGCTCTCTAAAAGAAAACACAAGTCTAAGATAACTTACATAAGACAACAGGCAGTGCTGATTTGGCTAGTCAGACAAAAATGCTTAATAATCTCTGCTTCTTACTGTTTAAATTGCTATTGTAGTTCTGATAAACATTACATCATATTTTACACTTTCCTGGTGTTCCCAGGCTGACAGAAACTGCATTTACATTATTTTACACTTAGAGAAATAAAGGACATTCCACATGTAAATTCTGGTCATTAACTTTAGCCTTAAAACAATAGGCAGGAAACCTTCATCTAGCCAGACTGGAGCCGACTTGTAAATAATTCTAATTTCAAAGGACCAACAAGAAATGCTTGACTTAGCTTTCTTTACAGCAGAGGGCAATGTTGCCACATTGTTTTATGTTCATCATTTATATTTACAAATGACAGAATTATCTGCACAATTCTATCTGACTAGGCTGACAGCCTTCACCCATCTCTACCAGTCTTCACATCCCCCCCTCCCCTGGAGAACTCAAGCTAGTTTTTCAAGTGACCCTTGAGAAATGCCGCTTGAGAGGGTTAGGTTTATCTGAGTATACCTACCCCATTCCCTGTCTTGAGAGCCCATCTGCGTTGGCATTGCTGCTCCCACTGCGATGCTGCACTGACATATCATATGCTTGCAACCCTAGGCTCCATCTTAGCAACTTGGCATTTTGCTGGCTGGCTCTGTTTAACCATGTTAGGGGGTTGTGATCTGTCATAACAGTGAATTTCCTTTCATACAGATAAGGCTGAATTTTTTCAGTGCCCATACTATGGCTAGACATTCCTTTTCTATAGCTGCATAGCATTCCTCCCTGGGTTTGAGCCTACGACTGAGATAAACCACTGGGTGCTCTTCCCCCTCTGAAGAAATCTGGCTAAGTACAGCCCCCACCCCATGGTTTGAAGCCTTCACCTGCACAACAAATTATTTGCTGTAATCTGGACTGGCCAACATGGGGGGACCTCCCAGAGCTTCCTTAAGCTTCTGTAATGCCTGTTCACATGCTGGGGTCCACACTACTTTATCTGGCCTGTTCTTCCTTGTTAGGTCTGTGAGGGGAGCAGCCATGGTACTATAACTGGGTATGAACTTTCTGTAGTACCCCACTGTCCCTAAAAATGCCCTCACCTGCTTTTTAGTAACAAGTGCAGGCCATGCCTGAATAGCTTTCACTTTGGTAGGTTCTGGCCTTACCTTACCACTCCCCACTCTATGTCCTAGGTAGGAGACCTCTGCCATACCCACCTGACATTTGCTTGGCTTAATGGTCAACCCTGCCCTCTGTAGTCTGCCCAGCACCTCCCTGACATGCTGAAAGTGCTCTGGCCAGGAATGGCTGTAGATGGCAATATCATCCAGGTAAGCAAGGGCAAACCCTCCTGCTCCTGCTGGGATACGATCTACCAGCCTCTGGAAAGTCGCTGGGGTATCCTTCTTCCCAAAGGCCATCTTTGACAACTCATACAAGTCAAAAGGAGTCACAAAGGCTGACTTCTCTCTAGCACTGGGAGTCAAGGGCACCTGCCAGTAACACTTGGTAAGATCAATGGTTGTAAGATACTTAACCCCATCCAGCTGCTCTATGGCCTCATCTGTCCTAGGCATGGGGTAAGCATCCGACTCTGTGTGATTATTTAATTTCCTGTAGTCCACACAGATCCTGGTGCTGCCATCCTTCTTTGGCACCAGCACCAATGGGGAGGCCCAGAGACTGTTAGACTCTTGAATCACCCCTAGTTCCAACATCTCCTGTACCTCCTCCCTCAGGGTCTGTCTGACTCTCTCTGGCACCCTATTAGGGGCCTGCCTAATAGACCTTTGGGGTCCTGTATTCACCTGGTGCTGCACTAGGTGGGTGCACCCCGGTTTCCCAGTGAACATGTCCTCAAATTCCTGCAACACTGTTTGGATTTCTCAAACATGGGTAGGAAATAGCTGCTGAGACATTGCTACCCCTTCCACTGAGATGACAGCCCGAGCCTCACTGAGGAGATCAGTCCCCAGATCTCCCTCAGATGCCTCCTGAAATCCACTGCAAATGCTCAGCACAAGGGCCTCCCTATCGTGGTAAGTTTTCATCATGTTAACATGGTACAATTTGTGCCTCTGCCATCTGCCTAGCAGTTCCACCATGTAGTTAATATCACTTACCTTTCTTACCACCTTGTATGGTCCCTCCCAAGCTGCTTACAGCTTATTGTGTCTGACAGGAATGAGAACCATTACCTGCTGCCCCACAGCATACTCTGTAGCTCAAGCATTCCTATCATACCACATATTTTTCTGTTGTTGGGCTTCTGCCAGGTTCTCCTGGGCCAAGTCCATGATCTCCCTGAGCCTTGTCCTGAGGTTTAGGACATATGCCACAACAGACTCCTTGTGAGACTTGCACTCACCTTCCCACTCATCTTGTATTAAATCTAGAGGTCCCCTCATCCTATGCCCAAACAGCAACTCAAAGGGTGAAAAACTTGGGGATTCCCGGGGAACTTCTCTGTAAGCAAACAACAGATGGAGCAAATATTTGTCCCACTCCCTCTTAAACTGATCTGAAAATGCCCATAGCATGGACTTGATTGCAGAGTTTAACCTTTCAATAAGACCGTTAGTCTGGGGATTGTAGGGGGTGGTCTTCATGTGCTTCACCCCACAAGGCTTCCACAGACAAGCCAACAGGTCTGACATGAAATTGACACCTCTGTCAGTCAGTATTTCTTTTGGGAAACCTACCCTGCTGAAAATCTCTAACAAAGCATTTGCCACCTTATCTGCCTCAGTGGAGGACAACGCCACTGCCTCAGGGTATCGTGTAGCATAATCCACTACCACTAGGATATACTTTTTCCCTGTGGAACTTGGGGTAGTCAGAGGATCCACAATATCCATAGCTACCCTCTGAAATGGCTCCTCAATCACAGGCAAAGGCATCAAAGGAACCCTCACCTTGTCTCCTGCCTTGCCTACCTTTTGGCACTGCTCACAGGTCCTGCAGTACCCTGTTACATCTCTGGAAATTCCAGGCCAATAGAAATTCTGCATAATACACCCCTTTCTACGTTTTATGCCCATATGACTTGCAAAGGGAATGTCATGGTCTATGGCTAGAAGCACCAGATGGTAGGCTCTAAGCACTACAAACTGCTGTACTCTCTCACCTTCTAGCCCTCCCTCAGGGGTCCCCTGTCTGTATAGTAACCATTTGTCCCAGTATACAGATTCCCCCTTTCCTTGAGAATCAGGTGCCTCCCTAGCTACCTGCCTCAGGTCTTGCAATGTAGTGTCTGAGAGCTGAGCCTGTCTCAACTCTCTCCTTGTAACCTTTCCCAGCTCCCCTTCCACAGGAAGTTTGATATCCTCTGACAGTGGTGCCTCATTGTCAGCCTGGGTACTACTACTCACCTATACCTTTGCAGTCACTCTGTCCAAGGGAACATCAGTTCCCACAAGCAGCTGTGGCTCACCTTCAGTCTCACTGCTACAGTGTAGCTCACTCCCTGAAGTAACCACCTCACCAGTCCTGTCTGCAAGTATGCAGTCTGTCTGGGTCTCCTCAGGCTACTAGACTCACATGCTTGTCTCTTAGCCTGACTGCGTGTAACTGCTTAAGTACATGTTACTGCCTCAAACAAATTCTTCTCTCTTAGAGCATCCGCAGGATGGTAGTTTAGTACACCTGTTGTCTCAATACAACCTACTATTGGCATTTTGTCTTTCCCACTTACTGGCTCCCTCACCTTTTGTTCTGCACCTTGCCTCCATGGACACCTGTATGCCACATGGCCCCACTGGTTGCATTCAAAACATTCAACCCTAGCTCCTGGACATGTACCTGGACTAGTGACTTCCCCTACTATTGGCAGATTCTGTTGTGGCAGTCTGTGCTGCCCACCATGGGTTCCTTTAGACCCATGAACAGTACTGGGGTCCCCTTCTTGTGCAGTACTGCCCTCCTTGCCAGGTATAGGCCTCCTTTCTTCCTCGACTCATCTGAAGTAGCACATTGTCTAACAGCTAACCAGATCCTCATGTCCTCAGGCAAAGTGCTAAGGGCTTGTTCCCTCACCAAAACGTCTGCCAGTCCTTCACAAGTGGTGACCTGACATCCACTCACCCACCTATGGAAATAGGTGCTCAGGTCAGCAACATATTCACACACACTTTTATCTGCCTTGCGTCTATGCTCACAAACTTTTTCCTATATATTTCAGGTGTTAGCTTAAACAGTTCCAAAAGACAATTTGTTTACAGCAGTAAAATCAAAACATGCAACGTCAGACATTTTAGCTAATGCAGTTACAGCTTTACCATGGAGTAAGGGGGTCAGGAACCGTACCCAGAGCCCTTGGTCAACTTCATACTGTTTACATACCATCTCAAACATATGAATGAAACTATAAAAATTATCCCCCTCTTTAAACTGCAGAAGAAATTTACTGACCTGTTGTGCTTCTGGGGTCCAATTACTCCCTTCCCCATTACCTCCATGACTCTGGTGAAGAGTTAGCATCTCCTTCTCATGCTGCCTCTGTCTTTCTTGCTCCTCAGCTTGCAGACGTAACAGTTTCTCATTCTCCTCAGCCTGCAAACGTTGCAGTCTCTCATTTGCTTCTAATTCCACATGCCTGGCCTCCAACTCAAGTCTCTTTAGCTCAAGCTGGATTTTTAAGTCCACTGCAGAAAGGCTGAGCTGTCCATTCTCCGAGGGAATTATATCTCCACTGCCATTCTGATTGTCCTCCTGGTTGCTGTTTTCTGATGCAGCTGTAACCAAGGCTACAATCAGGTCTGTCTTAGTCAGGTTTCCATGCACCAGTCCCCAAGCCTGGCACATCTCAGCCAGCTGGCTCCTTGTCAAATTTCCATACTCCTCTGCTGACATGCTGTCTACTCACCCTGACTAACTAAGCTAACAAAAGAAATAAAACAATTGTGGTCTGAATTCTGAGTATTCACTGTGTGGCTGTTTAAGAGTACAAAAACACCTTCACAGCTCACTGTACGCAAGCTACAGGATTCACTCTACCCACAACACTACAAGCCAATTAGTATTTGCCAACTAATTAATATATGATGTGGATATCCCACCACTGCCAAACACAAATGTGAGGATATCCCAACCACGGCCACCAATTAATATGTGAGGATATCCCAACCACTGCCACCAATTAATATGTGAGGTAGATATCCCCCACTGCCACCAATTAATATGTGATGCCCATGCCCTGGCCCAGCAATCAAGGAGCCTCAATCCTCACCACTAACACCAGAGAGGGCGTCTCATATATGAGGAAAGGATAACAAACACACACAGTAAAGTGCAATTTCCCTTAAAAGCACACAGAGATCAAAGTCAGTGTGGGGCTGGTCACTCACTTGCTCCCCAGTTTTCCAATAAGACTCCCCACAGGCACAGCTATAGAGTCCAGATCTCAGTCTAGCTGGGCAAGCTAAAATCTCCAGCACCCTCTCTGTCCAACCAGTGCTTTGTGGCCCTGCCCAAGTAGCTGACACACACACACACACACACAGACTTTGAGATAAGAGTTTACACAACCACACAGACACTTCTGGGGAAGGCTGGCACTGGTTCTCCAGCTATACCCAGACTATATGATAGTAATTACTGCCACCACCCAGCTAATACTTAGCTACTCAAAGCCCTTAAAACGGTATCCAATTATTACTGTGCAACATTAATATCCAATTGGTAGTATAGCCCAGGGCTAAATCTATAGGAGTGGCTTTGTACAATTTTACCAAAAGCATACAAGTACTCTAAAGAGCTTAAATTATCTCTACACAAAACCAGCCACAGTTGAAATGTTTTAAAATATTTAATAATAAATAATTAAAACCATAAGACAATACTTTCTACTACACAGAGCTAGTCAAGAGTTCAGAGATCACACAGAAATACTTAAAATAAATCAGTAGTACAGTTCTGACATCACAGAAAAACACTTAGTCTAAACTTTCTAATTTCTAGCTCTCTAAAAGAAAACACAAGTCTAAGATAACTTACATAAGACAACAGGCAGTGCTGAGTTGGATAGTCAGACAAAAATGCTTAATAATCTCTGGTTCTCACTGTTTACATTGCTATTGCAGTTGTGATAAACATTACATCATCTTTTACACTTTCCTGGTGTTTCCAAGCTGAGAGAAACTGCATGTACATTCTTTTACACTTAGAACAATAAAGGACATTCCATATGTAAATTCTGGTCATTATCTTTAGCCTTAAAACAATAGGCAGGAAGCCTTCATCTAGCCAGACTGGAGCTGACTTGTAAATAATTTTATTTTCAAAGGACCAGCAAGAAATGCTTGACTAATCATCTAACCTACACACAATTAACTCTCACTCACAAACTCATTCTCAACCCCTCCCTTTGTCCCTCACTTTCTTCTGCCTTTAAAATGCATCTGCCAAATAGAGTATTAAGGTCTCATAATCAAAATCTATTAGAAGTGCATAAACCAATTCATCCCCCTGGAAAAAAAACTACTATCCTACGGCCCAGCACACCTCTGGAACTCCCTTCCACCTTCCATTCACACAATCCCTAGCCATTTGATTTTCAAAAGATCTCTTCATTCGCACCTAGCATCCCAGTGGGAATGCTTTTGCTCCCACCCCACATAATTAACTCTGGCTACCTCATCTTCCATCCTTCTCCTGCTTCTCCAGTAATTCTTCCTTTTTTCCCTAACACTCACACTCTGTTTCCTATGGAATTTGCAAAAATGTACTAGTCTGATATAATGTACTAGACTGCACTTCTTAAGTTTATGCATCGTAATATGAATTTACTTCCAGTATTACTTTGTAATATTACTTTGTTAGTCTGTATCATCTATATGATCCATCATAAGTATACAGAATTTCTAATGTATGCTGAACTATTTTGTAATTATTTGCTTGAACTTTTTGCATTGTATAGCTATCATTAATAACCTACTGTATTGAGATTGTTATGGAGCTTTTCTCCCCAGGACTCCATTGAAAACAGGTTCATTTTGGCCCAATGGACTATCCTGGTAAACCAACTGCAAATAAATGCAAATAAATAAAATTATTGGTGTCTAGGTAAAGCTTTAGTTCATCTAGAAACATTCCTTAAATCCTAGATAAACAGGTAGTCTTTGGCAGAAGTTTAAGTGGTCAGTATTAAGTGTTACATTGAAGGTGATAGCATTGTGGTCAGATATAGGGCATGATGTCAGCATTACATTATCAGGTTTGACCAGTAAAGAACTGGCTACAAAGACTTTGTCTATGTTGGTCTGTGTGCCAGATCTGTTAAAGTAGTGCGAATACTTCATGGAGGATAATATTTTTACATGATGCCAGCATTACATTATCAGGTTTGACCAGTATAGAACTGGTTACAAAGGCCAGCTAGTTTGCCCACTGCATAGCATTACCCCAGACAATTTGTTTTAGATCA
This sequence comes from Protopterus annectens, assembly GCF_019279795.1. Lineage (NCBI taxonomy): Eukaryota > Metazoa > Chordata > Ceratodontiformes > Protopteridae > Protopterus > Protopterus annectens. Next base: position 1,292,162,738 of record NC_056747.1, read on the forward strand.
GTCCTAGACCTGTCCTCTCAGCCCAACAACTCTAAACCTGATTGCTTCACTCCTCATAGATCACAAATAAAGAGGATCCACAGCAATGTACGTGCACTTTCCTAATGTCTCTGTAGCCGGCCTCGTAGAAATGGGCATCTTGATGTTTGTAGGTTAGCACTAGGCTAACTGCCCTTGCGGGCCATTTTAAGTCTAGCTAAGTATCGCATGGGAGAATCAAACCCTGCACCTTGTGTCTGTAAGGTAAACACATTAACCATTGTGCCAAGCTGAGATAATGTAGCAATTGTCTCATGTTTACTGACAATGACCTTATTCTTAAGCAGATTGACACAGTTTGTGAAAGATATAATTGCACTATAGCTTTGGAGGCAAAGCTATTGCATACAAACACTGTTATCTCCAAAGAGGTTGCTAGTAACACACTCACTACACCTACTATGGATCAGAAATTCACATATGCTGAGGCTCGTAAATGCAATCTACCAAACCTCATAGGCATCCCATACACTGCCTCAGCAATCTTCTGAACACTCTACAAAGACAACACTCCCAGGTCACATACAACCACATCTCACAATGCCTTACTATCTAGTCTATTAAGGCAAACTGCCACCAACTCAATATAATGGTCATTGGATACTCTACTGTGAGACACACTGATGCTCCCCTCACCAGGCTGGGCAAGGAGGCAGTCATGGTTAGTTGCCTATCCGCCAGATCACACATGCACTCAGGACATTGAACTCCAAGTACCAGTATGATTCTGTCATAGTCCATGTGGGTATTAATGACCTGAAATGTACCTCTCTGAACTATATGAAGAGAGAAACATGATGGAGCTTTCAGAGTATGTGTCCCAGGCAGGTATGACCTTAGCATTGAGCAGCATTCTACTTTCTCCAAGGATGATACCACAATGTAAATAGCGGATGATTGACTTTACCAACTGGCTTTGTTACTGGTGTCATTCAAAGAGGGTTCAATATTTGTCAGCTTGGGAGAACATGATCGACAGACACCATTGCTTTGCCAGGGATGGTCTGCACCTGTCCCCATTAGGTTTTCAGATATTGGATAAAGCGCTATCTATCCCCATAGTGCCTTTTTAGGCAATGCCAATCAGCTAAACCTTTCAACGTAGTAAACTGAATACAAGAAAAAGTAAAAGTGTTACTGCTCGATGGAGATTGTTGACACCTGTTCAGTTACTGAGGCATGGTTTAAAGCCATGGAAGCCATTTAAAATATGTAACTGGTTTCATAATCCTTTCCTGACTATTAACTTATTTTGTTCAAAGCAGCTTAAATGATATTGTAACTAGTCTCATATTCATCTGCTGATTGTTAAAACCTTGTTTGTAACAACTCTCATATTAGTTTGCTGATTGTTAATACTCTGTATAATTGTATTCCCTGAGGAGCTTTTTTTCCACAGGTCTCTGCTGGAAAGATCCTAAAGCTGGTTGTTAATTCTATGTTACTTAAATTTAATAAATTGTATTTTTTTTCCCTGAGGAGCATCCCCGGGTCTCTGCTGAAAATGAGCCAAAAGCTCAGTCAGACTAACCTGGTTAAAAAAATGTAAAATAAATAAATAAATAAATTAATAAGACCCATGAGCAGTAGTAAGCTATAATGTCTTCTGCACATTTAGACCAGCTACTGCACAAAAAGGGACAACAGGTGGAGGTGTATTAATCTACGTTAAAAGTAAACACACCTCAAGACTGGTCAAACAGTATGACATGCTTAAGCTACTGGACTAGGTTTAGGTAGCATATCCTTGCTAGCTACAGACCCCTGTCTACAACCCAGGATAACCATGCTACATACTCAAATGTATTGGAATCACTCACCATTCAGCCCGCCCAACACATATTCATAGCTGATTTCAACTATCCCACCACAGACGGGGATACATACACAACCACTAACCTGCAGACTCAAAGATTCCTGGATCTTGTCAATGCAAACACCCTGAAACAGCTAGTCTGCACACCTACTAGGAGTGCAAATATCCTAGATCAGTTACGTACTAATACGTGGGAATGTTACACCCCTTGTGTAATGTTTTCACTTGTCAGATCAGATCACAAAGTGGTAACCCTTGAAATAAATATAAAGGCTGAACTCCCAGCAAACCCCAGAACCTTTAAGAGCTTTTCCCAAGGCTAACTACATCCTATTAAGTGAAGGCATAGTTAAATTCCAAGCCCCCCCCAAATTAGAAAACACAGTAGCCTATGTGGAAACGCTTACAGAAACCCTGTATAAGCATATAACCATATAGAAATAGGAGTACCAACCCAAAATAAACTCAGGACACACTCCAAAAACAAACCCGATTGGTGGACCTCAGCATAAATAGGTTGCACAACAAAAGAAAATCCTGGACTATGCCCAAAAGACAATGAACTCCTTCATCAATCTCAATGAGCAGCTCAAGGGATTAATCAGTTCCACTAAAGCCATCTTCATGACAAAAATAGCCTCACAGGCTAAGGATAACCATAAGGCATTTTTCAATTATGTACACAACCCTAAAGCAAACACCCAATAGTGTGCTGAACTAAGACTAAATTGAACTTTCTATACTGATCCAGGGCATATAGCAAATTTGCTGGCCAATAAATATAGCTCCAATTTCACCCCCAGCACCACCTACCCCCAGAAATACCCTCTACCCTTTCTTCACCAAGTATCACTAAAGGACATATCCTCACTGCACACTCCATTGCTATAAACACTGCATCACTATGTCATGCCAATATCCTTGTATGCCTTGTAAATAGCTTGAAACATGACCTATGAGACCCACTAAAGTCTCTATTCAACCACAGCCTTCAAACAAGCTTCATCCCAAGGGTATGCGGCACTGCAACTGTCATCCCTCTACACAAAGGTGGACCATCAACTGACCCCAGGGAACTATAGACCTATAAGTCTGACTAATCTTATATGCAAGGCCATGGAAATAATTTTTGTGGACCTAATAAGCAAAGGCATAAGAAATCTTCAAATGCTGGACCCATCTCAATTTAGTTTCATCCATGGCAGGTCATGCCTACTAAACTTAGTGGACTGCTTCAAGAAGGTCACTAGAGCCATAGATGAGGGCAAAACAGTACATACTGTCATGTTCTGATGAAGTTCTTGTAAATAAAGGATGAAAGGGCTTGTTTTATTTTGGCTTTGAGTGAGCATATCTTACTGGTTGGGCATTTCAGTTTGTTCTTTAGTTTATTTTGTGCCTTAGTGTGAGGTTTTAAGTTTTTGTTTAAATACTGCCTACCTTGACTTGGCAAAGGCATTTGACACAATACCTCCCTCAGGTATTATAGACAAACTCACAGATTTAGGCATAAATCCCTATGTCATCCAGTGGATAATCAAATGGCTCATCGATAGGACATAGGGATTTATGATTGGGGAATCCACCTTCATCAAGATGCCTGTTAAGTCAAGACAAATGTAGAGTGCCTTTGCCTGACCAAATCTGCTGAAGACTGTAAGCTGGGAATAATCATTAAATATTCCATTTGATGCAGATAGATAACTGGTGCTAGAGCCATGGCCTAAACTTCAGTGCAAAAAAAATGCATAATGATACCCTTTGGGAAGATGACCACCCCTGAAAATTACAACATTGATAATACTTCCTTAAGATTAGGTATAATGGTAAGGGACTTGGGAACTCAGGTTGACAGTAACCTGAACTTTGATCACCATGTGTTCATGGTGGCAAGAAAATCCTTGTACATGGCAGAACTTACAAGTAAGGGTATGGCATACAGATCCAAGGAGATCATAGTGCCACTGTACTCAGCCTTCATTAGACTAAATACTACAATTTATAGAAAGGCTTGCTGGAGGAATCAGCTCCTACATAGAACAAGTATGCATCCACGATATGTTTTTCCTCAGAGAGCAAAAGGTCAACTCCTCTGTACATCAAGACTCCGTACAGATGACAACACATATGACTATGAAACACATACTGTCCTATGGAATTTTTTATCATGGGGATTATAAGAACAAGGCCATTCAACCTCATACCATGAGGACCAAGGAATTAAGGAATACCAAGGGGTGACCATTCTTTTCTGACAAAGTGGCTACTATTATGGGAAGCAACGAATACGCACCTAGCAAAGGAGAGGGCTATGTCAAATGCCTTCTTACTTATAGCTTGGCTACATCCCATATATGTAATATTATAAGGAAGAACTGGCCAATTCTTACAGCAGATGATAATTTGAGGGATATTCTAGGGGAGACACCTAATTTTTATTTTAAGAAACAAAAGAATTTGAAAAGGCTGCTATATTATAGAAATAGCTTGGTATCCAATGTTATGACTTTCAAGAAGGGCACATTTTCTTCTGGCAAATGCAAAGCATGTGGCTACATCAATACCACTAATGCATTTATTCATGCTATCACTAAACAGAAGTTTGGGCGGCCATGGTGGTGCAGCGGTTAGTGTTGCCGCCTCACAGCAAGAGGTTCTCTGGTTCGATTCTTGGCTGGGGTGCCTTCTGTGTGGAGTCTGCATGTCCTCCCTGTGGTCGAATGGGTTTCCTCTGGGTGCTCCGGTTTCCTCCCACATCCCAAAGACATGCAGTAGGTGGATTGGACACTCTAAATTGGCCCTAGGGGTGTGTGTGTGTGTGTGTGTGTGTGTGTGTGTGTGTGTGTGTGTGTGTGTGTGTGTGTGTGTGTGTGTGTGTGTGTGTGTGTGTGTGTGCCTTCTGTGGAAGGTTGGGTGCTGGGCTGTCGATCTTAAGCGGACAGATGATCCACTGTGGCAACCCCTAACCGGCAAAAGAAGAAGAAGAGAGAAGAAGATCACTAAACAGAAGTTTATACCCAATAAATATGCAGATTATAACAGTAGAAACGTGGTTTATGTTGCCATTTGCACTTGCTGCTCTGGATTTTATATTGGTAAAACGAACAGACTTTTTAAAGAGTGTATTCTTCATCATTTGAATGATATTAGGAATGAAATCCAGAGTAATGCACTCTCACAACATATTATGCTCAATCGTGGTCATAGATTTTCCTTTATGTACCACAAATAGTTTCTGAAGATCAGAGAGGAGGTGATTTGCACAATAAAACAGAAACTGAGGAAATTAAATGGATAGCGGATATGTGGGCTGATTGCCCACCTGGGTTTAATGGCATGATTCCATTAAAGCCGATTGTAAAAGGGCAGCATCATAAGATGAATTACTATTGGCTGTTTACCAGGAAGTGCTTCAGTCATAGTAAGGCTGACTTTAAGGAGGTGGTGGTCCACTAGATGAATTCTGATTGGTTGTTTTCAAGAATATCAAAGGAATGGTTTTTGTGAGTAAGGCCAAAGGGCTGAAAGCATTTATCCATTTTTGGATAGTCTTTTAAGTTTACTTTTATCTAAGTTCATTATTTTTAATAAATTGTTTCCAAGGTGGTGAAGCTGGTTCATTTTTTTGTGTGTTAATAGTTACTTGTGTTGGGTGGCATTTAGTGACCAACAGAGACTTTTGTTTTACTACGACATACATTTCCTGTTTGATCGATCTGTAACATTTAAAGGTATATATCCCCATATACTAGAGCCTAAGCTACCCAAAAAAAAGGTGACCTTTCTTCAAAATGGATTCTGAACTATCCTCAAGCCACCAAATAAGACCTTGTATATTAAGAAGGTGTATGAATCCTTCTGTGGCCTCAATGTGTTCATTTTATTTCATAAATATTTTAGCAGTAAGCAAATTACTATTCTTAAAATAACCAATCACATTGTGGTACTGTTAGTCACTGGGGAAAATAAATGTCTACAGGTTATAGTAAGAAGCCTTACTTACAGAATCCATATTTCAAAGCTCTGCCATTACCTTAATGTTTGTGTTAATATCAGTCATACATTATATGTTTTTAGTGGAGTCTGTATGGCAGAATCAAGGTGACTTTAGTCAGATGACTTTAGAATATCATACCTTTGTGACACCACCCTAAAAAAGGCAGTAAACATTTTTTCTTATTACTAACTGGTTGCTGGATGGCTTGCTTCTGAGCTGTGTTATTTAGTACTGATTGAGTGATAGAGGCTCCAGCCTCTGCTGAGATTCCTCTCAGTGTCACACAGTACCTGCTTCACCAGCTACCCCCCAAAAGGCAAGATATTGTTGAATAGTCACTTGTACCCTATTCTATTCAGCACTTTAAAAAGACAGACAAGCCACTCAAAACTTTAAAAAGTCACAAAATATGCCAAACAACCGTGGGAATAATCCGTTTATTGCAAATCCAGTAAAATAAAGCACTTTTCGTCCGATAGGTGTACGAACTTCATCAGATCTGATGAAGTTCGTACACCTATCAGACAAAAAGCGCTTTATTTTACTCTATTCAGCACCTTGCCAAGTGCAAGACTGAAACTTGGCAGTCATGATCTCAAGAAAACATCCAGGCATTGAACAGACAAGAGATACCATCCTGCATTAAGAGCTGGTACTTTATGAAATATTCCAATATCACAGCTGTAATAAACAGTTCAGCATCTCTGGGATATTACTGTAGTGTTGGGCCTTGTCTTACTTCAGAGTGAGCTGACTTGATGCAGTACTTCTCAATCTGTCAGGTAGTAATGCAGTACTTCTCAGTCTGTCAGGTAGTATTGCAGTACTTCTCAATCTGTCAGGTAGTAATGCAATACTTCTCAGCCTGTCAGGTAGTATTGCAGTACTTCTCAATCTGTCAGGTAGTAATGCAGTACTTCTCAGTCTGTCAGGTAGTATTTCAGTACTTCTCAATCTTTCAGGTAGTAATGCAGTACCTCTCAGTCTGTCAGGTAGTATTGCAGTACTTCAATCTGTTAGGTAGTAATGCAGTACTTCTTAGTCTGTCAGGTAGTATTGCAGTACTTCTCAGTCTGTCAGGTAGAATTGCAGTACTTCTCAATCTGTCAGGCAGTAATGCAGTACTTCTTGGTCTGTCAGGTAGTATTTCAGTACTTCTCAATCTTTCAGGTAGTAATGCAGTACCTCTCAGTCTGTCAGGTAGTATTGCAGTACTTCAATCTGTTAGATAGTAATGCAGTACTTCTTAGTCTGTCAGGTAGTATTGCAGTACTTCTCAGTCTGTCAGGTAGAATTGCAGTACTTCTCAATCTGTCAGGTAGTAATGCAGTACTTCTCAGTCTGTCAGGTAGTATTGCGGTACTTCTCAATCTGTCAGGTAGTAATGCAGTACTTCTCAGTCTGTCAGGTAGTATTTCAGTACTTCAATCTGTTAAGTAGTAATGCAGTACTTCTTAGTCTGTCAGGTAGTATTGCAGTACTTCTCAGTCTGTCAGGTAGAATTGCAGTACTTCTCAGTCTGTCAGGTAGTATTGCGGTACTTCTCAATCTGTCAGGTAGTAATGCAGTACTTCTCAGTCTGTCAGGTAGTATTTCAGTACTTCAATCTGTTAAGTAGTAATGCAGTACTTCTTAGTCTGTCAGGTAGTATTGCAGTACTTCTCAGTCTGTCAGGTAGAATTGCAGTACTTCTCAGTCTGTCAGGTAGTATTGCAGTACTTCTCAATCTATCAGGTAGTAATGCAGTACTTCTCAGTTTGTCAGGTAGAATTGCAGTACTTCTCAATCTATCAGGTAGTAATGCAGTACTTCTCAGTCTGTCAGGTAGTATTGCGGTACTTCTCAATCTATCAGGTAGTATTACTTGTTCAGAATGAGGAGTGATGCCATTCAAGGAACAGTGATTTCTATCACCACCCTTTCAGAAAGTCTGCGGACAGCACAGATGTTAGTTACCACTTCTGTGTCATCAACATGAAAGATAAAGAGCCTGGCAGCTTTAATTCAAACCTCCTGAAAGACACTTGAACTTCCCCACCTAAAACCTCTGATGGCTAATGCTAGTGGAAGGCAATGTGACCAATGTCTAAAGCTTTCCCTTTGCATTTGGATTAATGGAGCCTGTTTTGCCTCTAACAATAACATACAGGTAACTGTGAATACTAAACATGAAAATGATCTATACTTGTATGAGATTTAGAGCTACTTTTTGGTGGGACTCAGCTTCTATTTATGATCACTGAATCTTTGAATGACTATAGCCTCTGTATAGGACTACAACTTCAGTGTAGCATGCGAGGCCAGAAAATTTATGCAGGTCCATAGCAGGTTTGTACAACCAAACTCTGTGTAGTATGTGAGGCCAGAAAATTTATGCAGAGCCACAGCAGGTGTGTACATCCAAACTTTGTGTATATGGCTGGAGCCTCTATGTATATTCCACTGAGGGTGAAAAACTGTAGAGTCAATCCGGTCACCAGGCAACATTCCACTAAAAGTAGAAAAAAGCCAGTGAAACACAGTGACTCAATGAATATTCCTAAATGAGTAAAAAAAGGGCACCTTGCTGAATACTGCAGAGCAACCGCTGTGAAGCCAAAACAATTTGATATTAGTGGTGATGACATGCGTGCCGATGACATAATGCAGTTAAGTATAATGTATAACCGTCTTATTGGTTATCCTAACAATAAATGACATTGAGTATACAATCCATGTACCAACCATCCTCATAACGGTAACACATCTCTCTCATTACACATATGACTTTGTAGGAAGTAACTACTACCACATGGACAAGACATGTGACCCATCAGTGAAATTCTTCCTTGTCTTTTGCATCAGCATGGTATCTTAGTGGGAATGAGCTCTGTTTGATATAGCCAAGGTTCAAACCTCAGCTTTGGTGACTGAATGTGTGGAGTTTGTATGTTATCCTTATGTCTGTGTGTTTTTTCTTGGTGCTTCAGTTTCCACCCAAAAGAGGCTGATTGGCTACTATAAAGTACCCTTATGTATTGTATTTACCCTGGCCACTGTTAGGACCTAGATAATGGCTAAGAAGGGGCCATGATGACTGGTTTGCTTACCTGGTTTCATTTGCCCCTTTACTGGCATGCATTTTCTTTCTTTTTTACTATAATATGTTAACTTTTGACTTTATATGTTCCTTTTAATCACCACATCTTTCCTCTTAGTCGTAACTGTGATATGACTTCGTGAAGAAATGATTACATGAGTTTCAGTAATCAGGTAGTGCACTTGCTGACACGTCCCAGAATGTACTAGTACCATTCATCCTCAGCTGAGATGCAGGGAAACCCTTCTAAGAAAATAGCTATAAATATATATAATGACTTCTCTGCATGCATGTCAGTATTAAATCATGCTAGTGCAAAAGTCTGCATTCTTTGTTTTTGTCTCTAAGTTTTCAATCAGCCTATTTCTGCTGCCAAAACATGTGCTCATTTTGTACTAATTTAGATATGAAATATGTAAACAGAGTATCATTCTCTGAATTTGACGAAGTACAGCAAAAGACAGATACTTGAAACATTATTTAAAAAATAAGCATTTACCCTTTCTAAGAGTAACGGAGAGGTGATTAATGTAATTGGTGGAGTCGGGGTGAGGTAGTTTGCCTGTCGCATGAAACACATTTTTCAGATTAGTATGCATTTGTGACCTTCAAATCACAGCTTTCTACATTCATGCTAGAATCTGTTTTAGGGAATCCTTTAACAATTATTGCACTTATATTACAGTACTCTTTTTAAGTTTTTTTTTTACCCTTGTTCTTATTGGGTCAGCACAGGTCTGAATACATTCTTTATTGGTTTAAAATTGCTGTGTTACTGTATTTTCTTTTCTGCCATGTTTTGACACTGTACTTTGCCTTCATGACTGGATTTCCCAGGAGTTATTTCACAGATATTGCTGAACACTTTCTCATGTTTTTTTTCTGAATCTCACGTTTCACTATAAATATTCTGAAGTTTGTAACTGAAATGTTGTCAGTCTGGGAAAGGAGGACCCTCTTAAAAACACAAGGCCTTTGCTGCGCAATGTTCCCTGCTATTTCCAGTACATAACACTTGGCAGTATGGTTGTCATATGGACAGGAGGTAGGTTCTCCTCCCTTTCACACAATATGTACAGACATACAGTCATTTAAGAAACAATTTGGAGATCTTATGCATTGATTTTGTAGATAACTGTTCTTTAGAAACAAAACTCTACTGATCAGAGGGCATGTGATTTGAGATGTTAGGGTCAGGAGGTGACAGTAAGCTTTGCAGTTTCATTGAGGTTACAGTTGGGTCACTAAGTCCACTTCAGACAATACCATGACCTGTCAATAGAAAGATGGATAGTTCTGTGACCCGATCCTGCCAGTAGAAAGACAGAATAGCTTGATAAGGGCACAAGCTGAAACAGGAGTTGCTTTATTCTTCTAATGTACCATTTAAAAAGGACTTAACCTTTTCAGATAGGAGGACACTCACACTAGAGAAAAAATGTAAAACAAAATGATTGCTCTCCCTGGACTGTGCCTCAATTTAGTTCTGTAGTTTAAATTAAAGTATGTGTTTTCCAGAAGCATATAGAAATGTTGCATCATGGGATGTGACTTCCATTTAAACAACTCTATATAGACAAAGTGGCTTTAATTAGCACTAGAAAAATAAATTATTTTAATTTTTTTACAGTGGGTATGTAAAATGCGTGAAATTTGTAAACACAATAGCAGTGCAACAGCGAAATGGTTAAAACAGACTTCTCTAAATATTAAAAACCTGTCTGCTGGAATATATTACAAATGTATTACATTAAAAGTTAAAACTCTTCACTGTTAGATTTGATGAAGTCTTTGGATGAAAACACCTATCTAAAATAAATAAAGCCAGATTATTTGAGAAGAATGGGGAGTCTCAGACTTACCTTGTTTTTTCTTTTTATGCTTGTTTTTGTGTAGGACTAAGTAATGGCAGATTATTTGCTTAGCTCTTCTGCATTTACTTGGTTTTAGCCTGCTGAGATCTGTATTAACAGGAAATGTGCATCTAAGTATTAAAAAGGAGATTATTTCCCAACATGAAGGCCCTTAAGAGACTGAAATTAAGGTTAGCACCAGCTTGTAGGTACACACCTTTGTTGATGTTTTATGGTTATTCCTGTTTAACAGAACCATTGGGTGTGGTAAGTCAGTAGGTATATACAGAAGTTACCTGACTTGGCCCCTTTAGTATTTGATTTTGCTGGATTCACAACTAAGGATGGATGTACCTGAACTAGTTAGTATCTGAAACTTTTCAGACCCATTTTATCTACCAAAGCAATTACAAAGAACATTGTGTTCAATTCCATTGTCTGCATCCATGACTTCATGTGAGCAGCTGTTTAGCTGGATATTTCAGCATGCCATAGTCAAATCATGAGTCAGCAGTGCCTTGCTGTGGAGATTTCAGTACGCCATACTGAAATTGTCAGTCAGCAGTGCCTTGTTATAGAAATTTCGGTAAATCATGGTCAAATCATGAGTCAGCACTATCTTGCTGTAGAGATTTTGGTAAGCCATGGTCAAATCATGAGTCAGCAGTGCCTTGCTGTAGAGATTTCGATAAGCCATGGTCAAATCATGAGTCAACAGTACCTTGCTGTAGAGATTTCGGTAAGCCATGGTAAAATCATGAGTCAGCAGTACCTTGCTGTAGAGATTTCAGTAAGCCATGGTAAAATCATGAGTCAGCAGTACCTTGCTGTAGAGATTTCGGTAAGCCATGGTCAAATCATGAGTCAGCAGTACCTTGCTGTAGAGATTTTGGTAAGCCGTGGTCAAATCATGAGTCAGCAGTACCTTGCTGTAGAGATTTTGATAAGCCATGGTCAAATCATGAGTCAGCAGTACCTTGCTGTAGCGATTTCGGTAAGCCATGGTAAAATCATGAGTCAGCAGTACCTTGCTGTAGAGATTTCAGTAAGCCATGGTCAAATCATGAGTCAGCAGTACCTTGCTGTAGAGATTTCGGTAAGCCATGGTCAAATCATGAGTCAGCAGTACCTTGCTGTAGAGATTTTGGTAAGCCATGGTCAAATCATGAGTCAGCAGTACCTTGCTGTAGAGATTTTGGTAAGCCATGGTCAAATCATGAGTCAGCAGTACCTTGCTGTAGTGATTTTGGTAAGCCATGGTCAAATCATGAGTCAGCAGTACCTCACTGTAGAGATTTCGATAAGCCATGGTCAAATTATGAGTCAGCAGTGCTTTGCTCTAGAGATTTCAGCATGCCATAGTTAAATTGTGTGGCAGCAGTGCCTTGCTAGCACAGAGTAGACCAGAAAAAAGAAAAACTGAAAGAACACATAATGTATTATTTGGGAAGGGCTAGACAACTCCCAGCATGCAAGCAAGGGGGGTGGTGCTAGTCACTACTCACACTTTTGAGTTTGTGTTGCTCTTCATTTGACTGAAATGATGACACAAGTAACGGAAGTAACAATGTATCCAAGTCTCATTACCACATTCCATTAGCTCTCTTGTTCTTTTTCTAAGCAACTACTACTAGTTCATCATTGCTCTAACTTCAGGCCTGCACACAAAATACAAGCAGTTATTTTCAGGGCTCTCTGTATTAACTGTCAGTTGTAAGAAGAGAAAATGAATGGAGTTTCTGAGGTGGCTTTGGTTTCCATGTCGTATTAAAGTGCAAAGTCTATGTTACCTGCCAGTCTGTCATCTTTTCATTTTGTACTAGACCTCAGTACAAAACATTGTCCACCTGACCATTCACGAAGTCTGCCTGCCCACTTCAGTTCTATTGTGTTTAGATGTGGCTCGTCATCTCCATTTGGATAAATAGCTCATTCTGTGCAAGCCAGGACAAGTAGAATGAAAACAGGTACTTCACCATGTTGTTACTTCACCGTGCTGTTACTTCACCATGTTGTTAATTCTCTATGTTGTTACTTCACTGTGCTGTTACTTCACCATGTTGTTACTTTACTGTGCTGTTACTTCAACATGTTGTTACTTCACCATGTTGTTACTTCACTGTGTTGTTACTTCATCATGTTGTTACATCACCATGTTGTTACTTCACTATGTTGTTACTTCACCATGCTGTTACTTCACCATGTTGTTACTTTACTGTGCTGTTACTTCACCATGTTGTTACTTCACCATGTTGTTACTTCACTGTGTTGTTACTTCACCATGTTGTTACATCACCATATTGTTACTTCACTATGTTGTTACTTCACCATGCTGTTACTTCACCATGTTGTTACTTTACTGTGCTGTTACTTCACCATGTTGTTACTTCACTGTGTTGTTACTTCATCATGTTGTTACTTCACCATGCTGTTACTTCACTATGTTGTTACTTCACCATGCTGTTACTTCACCATGCTGTTACGTCATCATGTTGTTACTTCACCATGTTGTTACTTCACAATGTTGTTCACTACGTTGTTACTTCACCATGTTGCTACTTCACCGTGTTGTTACTTCACCATGTTGTTACTTCACTATGTTGTTACTTCACTGTTACTTCACTTTGTTGTTACTTCACTATGTTACTTCACCTTGTTGTTACTTCACTATGTTGTTACTTCACCGTGTTGTTACTTCACGATGTTTTTACTTCACCATGTTGTTACTTCACTGTGTTGTTACTTCACTATGTTGTTACTTCACTATGTTACTTCACTTTGTTGTTACTTCACTATGTTGCTACTTCACCGTGTTGTTACTTCACTATGTTGTTGAGAGTCTCTGGAATAACTGAGTGCCTACATTTCCCATACATGGCAGTATTACCCCATTTTTTATTACATTTTGTTTCTGCGAATGTCTTAAAACTGCAAAGCATATCAAAAGGGCTGTAAATGTGTCCACTCAAGTCTGTGCGGACAGTTATTCCTTGCCTGTTAGCATTTACTTGTTCAAACATAGGCTCTATAATCAACAATAAATAAAGTGCTAAAACCAGAAAATTGTGAAGGGAAAGGATTAAGTAATGGGGTCATCCTAGGCCTGTAGCATAAATAAGGGCAAATTTCTTATTAGAGATTGTATCAACTCTCATCTTATTTTCTGTTAGTGTCTAAACACTTTAGACTGGTGTGATCTTAAGTCCAGTTATTAGGTTGTAGCAATATGCCCACTTAGTCTTTGTTGATCATTTCTTTGATTAAAAAAAAATATCCTGATAAAAATACCAAGGCAGGAAAGGGCAAAATGAATCACAGGCATGACAACTGGGCTTGTGGAATGAATGAATGCATGTTTTTCATCAATGGCAGAGTTTTTACATGTTTATGGTATTTATGCTTTTGACCTGGTTTTAAATGCCTGTGGTGGTGCAGCAGTCAGCATTGCTGCCTCACAGCAAGAGGTTTTCTGGTTCGATCCTTGGCTGGGGTGCCTTCTGTGTGGAGTCTGCATGTTCTCCCTGTGGTCATGTGGGTTTTCTCCGAGTGATCCGGTTTCCTCCCAAAGATATGCTGTATGTGGATTGGACACTCTAAATTGGTCCTAGGTGTGTGCATGTGTGCATCTTCTGTAGAAGGTTGGGTGCCGGGCTGGCAACTCGACACTGTAAAAACTCCACTACTATTCATGAGCAGACAAAGTGATCTGCTGTGGTGACCCTTAACTGGGAAAAGCCAAAAGAAGAAGAATGCTTTTGACCCAGTTTTCCAGCCATACTGAACTCACTTAGAGTAAAGGCACAGGGAAAATGTTGCAGAAGTGTAAACAGATTGATATCTCAATCACAAAGTACAAATGTATTGTCAATGGTAAACAGCGACAAAATAAACTATGCTTACAGAAGAATCAACAGTCATAACACAAAAAGAAAAGACAAAAAAGTGAGATAATGATGCCAGATGTAGAGCATGATCGCAGGAAGGCATCCTTTTAGTTTAAATAATAAAAAGTAAGACGAAGATGAAAGAGTAGAATGATGGAAGGTAGGATGGACGTGGTCAGTAAGATATGTGAAAAAGTATTCTAAATGCTATAAAGTTGAGCAAAGGTCTGGAGAGTGACAGATAATACATTTATTTCAGGGGAAGTGAAAACTCAGTTGCACAGACAAAGAACTGTATAAAGAAGAAAGTTTGAAATGATTAAAAAATAATAGAAGAAAATTGAAGGAAGAAAGAATAAGGACAAGGGGAATGGTGTAATCCTTGACATTCCTCTGACACCCAGTATAACAGAAGTGGTGTTCTGCACTCCTGAGGTGCCCTCCTTTAGATGAAATGTTAAACCGAAGCTCCATCAGCCTGATCTGGTAGTAGCCCAGGAGGATGTAAAAGATCCTACTGCACTTCTCAAAAAACTAAGGGAATTTCTGCAGTGTCTTGGCCAAATTTCCAGAAGACATTATGACTTCAGATGGTCAAAAATTAAATAAATAAAAGAAAGAACAGAAGATGGTATCAGGTATTGCTATAATTATTCGTTGACTATCACAATAAAATATACAAAGTGTACATGCAGCCGTATGTATTGGCAAGTTATTCCCTGCATTGTCATACCTGCTCTATGTAATTAAAAAAGATGCCCAGGCAAGGAGAACATGAAGGTGAAACAACCAGTGCAGCATCATTCAGGGAATGGAGGAACGTACAGGAGACTTTTGGGGTATAAGTACTTAGCAAATTAAACAGCCCAAAACAGTAGGACAAGGCATGGCATGAACACAACATAGTGTCTGCTTTGTCCTATTCAGGGTCATGGGGGGGGGGGGGGCAAAGCCGGTTCTGCTAAGAAATGGGCACAAGACAAGGAACCATTTATTTATGTATCGATTCTTTCTTAACCATGGTAGTCTCACTAGGCTAGTGGCCTCTTTTCAGGGGGGACCTGAGGTGGGATTTTACACTACTAGCGAAAATTTGGCCAGGGCATTGTGAACCTTTCCCTTCTCTTTTTTATAGGTGCTGTGGGGTCTTTTACAAACATTTGAGTTACCACCAACTCAAGCAGATGAGGCCCTTGGTTTAACGTATCATCCGAAGGATGACACACTGTGGAGAAGAGGGCTCCCCTTAAACTGCACTGCACTATCAGCAATCAATTTATCTGCTGCAAGAATAGAACCCACAGCCTTCTGCACCAAAGTTGTATTTGGGTTGTGAGTAGAACATTAAGTACCTGGTAAAATCCTGCACAGGCAAAGGAAAGAACTGTAGATTGTTCAGAGGAAGCAGTGATGACCATTGCACCCACCATTCTGTGATTGGTATATTAGACGTTAATACCAGCTCATCTAAAATGTGAGTGAAAGTAAGAGGGACCTTGTGATGAGACTCTAAGGCAAGATATCAGATCAGGCTGCATGTCAGAACTTCAATACATACAACTGTAACACTCAAAACATCAAACAATTTTTAATTCTCCTTAAAACAACAAATGTCATAACTACCTCTAATGCTATGTAATAGTTTTTGAATAGGGGCTTGATAAGTTGCACCCCTACACCAGTGCTAAATTTAATTATTTGCTTGTGGCTTTTTGTTTCTGGCTGGATCAGTGATTTTTTTCCCTGAGGAAAAAAAATCGCTGATTTGGCCATTCGCTCTTTTTGTGTTGATGAAGAGGCATTCATTGTAATGCCTCTTTGATAATTTAATAGAGCCACACACACACACACACACACATATATATATATATATATATATATATATATATATATATATATGTAGATATGGGTCTACTTTGATTCAGCAAATTTACATTTCATAGAAACATAAATTCACAAACTCACTTACACAAAAGTGCATTTTTTCGAAAAAACACTTTCATTAAAAAAAATAAATAAATTCTAAACCAAAAAAAAAAACACAGTAAATGCAACTATGCAGGGGGGCTGCACCCCCAACACCACCCTTACTTTAATATTCTCACTCCGAGATCGCACTACAGTAGGGAAAATGCAATATTCCCTTATCCCCACTGTACCATGATCTCAGCAATAGTTTGTTTAGTTGTACATCAACACTAAACATTGATGTACAACTAAAGTAACATATAAACTGCATGTCTTTATTTCATTTCTGTTTTTTTTTTAAATTCTGCTCTTACATGAAAATGCATTTTTGAAAAAATGCACTTTCACATAAGTCAGTTTGCAAATTTATGTTTCGATGAAATGTAAATTTACTGGATCAAATGGGATATATATATATATATATATATATATATATATATATATATATATATATATATATATATATATATATATATATATATATATATGTGTATGTATATATATATATATATATATATATATATATATGTGTGTGTGTGTGTGTGTGTAGTGTGTGTATGTATATATATATATGTGTGTGTGTGTGTGCATGCGTGCATGCATGTATGTGTGTGTGTGTGTATATATATATATATATATATATATATATATATATATATATATAGATAGATATAGATATACTAACTCCAGGAGTGCTATACCGCAGGTGAAGGAAATTCACTGAGATACTGCAATCTCAAGTTTAGAATTTATTTAATCATGCTGACAGTTTATCTGTACTTTCTGGTTTTATGTTCAGTGGACTACATTTCTAAGAATCTCACATTAAGATGGATACCAATAGGATGTATAGCACAATGCCAGTGCATAACAGTTTAAATAAACAAGACCAGAGACAATTAGATCTGATGAGAACAATAAAAAAATGTCAAGGTGTAGGAAACATAGATATAGGCTGTTAGGTTATATGAGCTACTAAATATACAATGATGTAAAACAATACATTTGACATCATATCTTGATAAAGAAGGATCATTTAACACACACTGGTGATGCAAGACAGACCAGAGAAAGGGGTCTATGGGTGTAGATGTGGTTAGTGATGTCTAAGTGTGTGTATTTGGGGGGGCAGACCAACTTGATGATGAAATGAGGAAACCAGAAAGCAAAAACATAATATGGCTTCACACTTATGAGCAAACCCAAGGCAGTGAAAAAGGAAAAAGTGCAAGCTTTGCTTGGAAAGGAAACCAAAAAGGTGACGTATTATATGATGTTACTTTTCTGCAGAGCTAAATAAAGGAGTATAAAACATCTACTCGTCCTATAAACATGTTATTAAAACAAAAATGTACTTAATTTACATCAGCATAAAAAAGGAATGCAGAGAAATGTCAATCCTAAATATAAGGAAAGATGTTCTCAACAGGATGACAGAAGACAGCAGGGAGGCTTGAATCAGGAAGGAACTATACTGCGGCGTTACTGCTATCACAACCCACTTCAGTAATTATTACAAGTGCATCTAACCTTACTCTGTCCATTTCATAATCCAAAAACTCTCTGGGTAGTAGCCAGCATATTTGAACTGCCAAAAGACAGCAAACACTTTCACAGATAAATGAACATAAATCTAACTACCAGAGCCATCATCCTGAGGCAGCTGCCAAAACAGAACTCATTTCAGAGGTGAGAGCTCTGAATTTACAGCCTCTGACAGAGCTCAACATGCAGAGGTCAAAAGGTTTTGGAATTACCTCTCACAATGACACAGTGTTTCATCTATGGTGCTGTGCTACAGATGTGTTACACTGTTTCCAATGAAATGAAAACTTCTTTAAAAGACATATGGCAGTGTTGCTGTCTTGTAGCCATACAGCTATGATCATGTTTCTGTTCAAAAGTTTTATGGAGCTGACTATACATTAGATAGCATTCTCTGTTTGAAATGCCACTGAGAATTTTATTTATTTATTTAATTTCCATTTGTTTACCAGGATAGTCTGACTGGAAACATGTCCATTTTCAGCGGAGGCCTGGGGAGTAAAGCTCCACATAGACAAACTTACATAGATTACACAGAAGTTAGCAAACAGTTATAAAAACAAAGTGATTATATACAATGGCTTAGTAGTGTTCCTTAGTAGGGACTCACAATTCTCATGCACAGACACAATTAAAAGGAAGAGATATCAGATTGGAAGCAGAGCTTAGTGACGTAGTTACAAGTTATGATAATTACAGAATATGCTTTTAGTTTATAACTTAATCAGGGTTGGTACATGGGCATAGCCAATTCACTTTGAGATACTGTTTCAGATTTTTTTTGAAGAGACTTTTGGAGGATTGTAGGATTATATAATTTGGCAACAAATTCCAGGTTTTGCAAAGAATTCACCCTGAGAATGGCTTTGCAACATATACTATAAATCTTTGAACATGCAAACCGTTTTAACATTCTAGACGAACTAGTCAGAAATATATAGTTCTGGCTTACACATCACTAAAACTTTCTCTAGAATTGCTTGCAGTTGCCAGTGACTTAAATGCAAAGAAAACATCAACAGGGGACTTAGTTCAACATTCTGCACCCTGCTTAAATTTAATTACGTAGTCATTTGTGAAGGAAAGCAAACAGTTATGAAAAACATATCACTTCCTGAAATCCTCACAATGGATATTGCCATAAGGTAAAACTTACCTTTAACATGATACAAAGACTGCTTAACAAAAAAAGGATCCTGGCAGTATGTACTAGACAGGACCACAAGCATTGTGTAAGAACATCTCTGTAAGATATCGCAGTCCTAGACAGGACAACAAGCATTATGTAAGAACATCTCTGTAAGATATTGCAGTCCTAGACAGGAACACAAGCATTGTGTAAGAACATCTCTGTAAGATATCGCAGTACTAGACAGGACTACAAGCATTATCTAAGAACATCTCTGTAAGATATCGCAGTCCTAGACAGGACCACAAGCATTGTGTAAGAACATCTCGGTAAGATATCGCAGTCCTAGACAGGACCACAAGCATTTGTAAGAACATCTCTGTAAGATATCACAGTCCTAGAGAGGACCACAAGCATTGTGTAAGAACATCTCTGTAAGATATCACAGTCCTAGACAGGACAACAAGCATTATGTAAGAACATCTCTGTAAGATATCACAGTCCTAGACAGGACCACAAGCATTGTATAAGAACATCTCTGTAAGATATCGCAGTCCTAGACAGGACCACAAGCATTGTGTAAGAACATCTCTGTAAGATATCACAGTCCTAGACAGGACAATAAGCATTATATAAGAACATCTCAGTAAGATATCACAGTCCTAGACAGGACCACAAGCATTGTGTAAGAACATCTCGGTAAGATATCGCAGTTCTAAACAGGACCACAAGCATCGTGTAAGAACATCTTGGTAAGATATCGCAGTCCTAGACAGGACCACAAGCATTGTGTAAGAACATCTCGGTAAGATATTGCAGTACTAGACAGGACCACAAGCATTGTATAAGAACATCTCTGTAAGATATCGCAGTCCTAGACAGGACCACAAGCATTGTGTAAGAACATCTCGGTAAGATATTGCAGTACTAGACAGGACCACAAGCATTGTGTAAGAACATCTCTGTAAGATATCGCAGTCCTAGACAGGACCACAAGCATTGTGTAAGAACATCTCTGTAAGATATCGCAGTCCTAGACAGGACCACAAGCATTGTGTAAGAACATCTCGGTAAGATATCACAGTCCTAGACAGGACAATAAGCATTATATAAGAACATCTCAGTAAGATATCACAGTCCTAGACAGGACCACAAGCATTGTGTAAGAACATCTCGGTAAGATATCACAGTCCTAGACAGGACCACAAGCATTGTGTAAGAACATCTTGGTAAGATATCGCAGTCCTAGACAGGACCACAAGCATTGTGTAAGAACATCTCTGTAAGATATCACAGTCCTAGACAGGACCACAAGCATTGTGTAAGAACATCTTGGTAAGATATCGCAGTTCTAAACAGGACCACAAGCATTGTGTAAGAACATCTCGGTAAGATATCGCAGTACTAGACAGGACCACAAGCATTGTGTAAGAACATCTCGGTAAGATATTGCAGTCCTTTAATACATTCACTAGGGAAGAAGAAAAAGCTTCAGGAGTGCAAAGTGTCACCTAATTTGTCCTCTGATAAGACTGTTATAATCATTCAGCTGAATTTTTTCAGGAATAAGTTGTTTCTCACAGTAAGCCTGTCTTAAATGAAAGTACAATATATGGGAAACAAGCACTGGAATTTCAGAGAAAGATGCAATACCTTAAAGGAGCTAATAAGGTAATGGTGATGAGAAACTTCATTTAAGACAGGCTTACTGTGAGAAACAACTCATTCCTGAAAAAATTCAGCTGAATGATTATAACAGTCTTATCAGAGGACAAATTAGGTGACACTTTGCACTCCTGAAGCTTTTTCTTCTTCCCTAGTGAATGTATTAAAGGACTGGAATTTCAGAGAAAGATGCAATACCTTAAAGGAGTTAATAAGGTAATGGTGATGAGAAACTTATTGCCATGCATTCTCTGGGAGTTAGCACAGAGAACTAAAGCTGTACGTTATTAGTAAATAGTTTCCTGCAGTTCAGGGTTCGATTCTCTCGGCTTTCACTTGTCTTATTTGTCTAAATCACTTTCTTAGATACTGCTCATGGATCACTCCAGAGAGGAGACAAGTATGTCCAGCATGATTATCTTGTTAAATTGAAATCAGAAAAATGAAACATTGCTTGAACCACCTGGTGCAGAATAGAAGACTTCCTTCAGAATGACAAAAGCAGAATCCAAAACTATAGAATGAAAAAATAAAACGAAGTGAATGTACTTATGAAATTCTACAGTCCAGGCGCACTTGCTGTACATTCAAGATATCCTTTCTAAGACAGGCAAAACTATACTATTGACGTGAGTTCTATGCCTACCAGTGCTGTTTGGGGATGGATCTTTTGGGTGAGACCCCTCATTACTTGGCTCTTTCTCTGTCACTGCATCTTGTCAGGTTTTGTTGAACTGTTAAATCAGCAGAGTACTGCAGTACTACATCGAACAAAGGTCCTGGTTAGCAAAATAAAGGCAATAAGAGTAAATGTTTTGCATTAGTTTAGTTGGATTGGAAGTACAAGATGTGTCCTTAAACCATTTTTTGCTGATTGATTATTTAGTTGTGCAAGAAATATGAAAAATGTATACAGAACAGACTGCTACCATAAGTTATCAAGTAAGTCATGTTTTTGAAATACACATTCAAGTAACTGGTTGTACCAATTACGTGAAAACAGCAAAAGATATCAAGGGTCACTGAAGAACTGGGCAATTAGTTTTAAGAGAAATGTTGGATACACTGGCATTCATAGTAAGTTTTTACTTGGCTCTAAGAGAAATGTTGGATACACTGGCATTCATAGTAAGTTTTGTACTTGGCTCTAAGAGAAATGTTGGATACACTGACATTCATAGTAAGTTTTGTACTTGGCTCTAAGAGAAATGTTGGATACACTGGCATTCATAGTAAGTTTTGTACCTGGCTCTAAGAGAAATGTTGGATACAGTGGCATTCATAGTAAGTTTTTACTTGGCTCTAAGAGAAATGTTGGATACACTGACATTCATAGTAAGTTTTGTACTTGGCTCTAAGAGAAATGTTGAATACACTGGCATTCATAGTACATTTTGTACTTGGCTCTAAGAGAAATGTTGGATACACTGACATTCATAGTAAGTTTTTACTTGGCTCTAAGAGAAATGTTGGATACACTGACATTCATAGTAAGTTTTGTACCTGGCTCTAAGAGAAATGTTGGATACACTGGCATTCATAGTAAGTTTTGTACCTGGCTCTAAGAGAAATGTTGGATACACTGGCATTCATAGTAAGTTTTGTGCTTGGCTCTAAGAGAAATGTTGGATACACTGACATTCATAGTAAGTTTTGTACTTGGCTCTAAGAGAAATGTTGGATACAGTGGCATTCATAGTAAGTTTTGTGCTTGGCTCTAAGAGAAATGTTGGATACACTGACATTCATAGTAAGTTTTTACTTGGCTCTAAGAGAAATGTTGGATACACTGGCATTCATAGTAAGTTTTGTACTTGGCTCTAAGAGAAATGTTGGATACACTGGCATTCATAGTAAGTTTTTACTTGGCTCTAAGATAAATGTTGGATACACTGGCATTCATAGTAAGTTTTGTACTTGGCTCTAAGAGAAATGTTGGATACACTGGCATTCATAGTAAGTTTTGTACCTGGCTCTAAGAGAAATGTTGGATACACTGACATTCATAATAAGTTTTTACTTGGCTCTAAGAGAAATGTTGGATACATTGACATTCATAGTAAGTTTTGTACTTGGCTCTAAGAGAAATGTTGGATACAGTGGCATTCATAGTAAGTTTTGTGCTTGGCTCTAAGAGAAATGTTGGATACACTGACATTCATAGTAAGTTTTTACTTGGCTCTAAGAGAAATGTTGGATCCACTGGCATTCATAGTAAGTTTTGTACTTGGCTCTAAGAGAAATGTTGGATACACTGACATTCATAGTAAGTTTTGTACTTGGCTCTAAGAGAAATGTTGGATACACTGACATTCATAGTAAGTTTTTACTTGGCTCTAAGAGAAATGTTGGATACACTGACATTCATAGTAAGTTTTTACTTGGCTCTAAGAGAAATGTTGGATACACTGGCATTCATAGTAAGTTTTGTACTTGGCTCTAAGAGAAATGTTGGATACACTGGCATTCATAGTAAGTTTTTACTTGGCCCTAAGAGAAATGTTGGATACACTGACAGTCATAGTAAGTTTTTACTTGGCTCTAAGAGAAATGTTGGATACACTGACATTCATAGTAAGTTTTTACTTGGCTCTAAGAGAAATGTTGGATACACTGACATTCATAGTAAGTTTTGTACTTGGCTCTAAGAGAAATGTTGGATACACTGACATTCATAGTAAGTTTTGTACTTGGCTCTAAGAGAAATGTTGGATACACTGGCATTCATAGTAAGTTTTTACTTGGCTCTAAGAGAAATGTTGGATACACTGGCATTCATAGTAAGTTTTTACTTGGCTCTAAGAGAAATGTTGGATACACTGACATTCATAGTAAGTTTTGTACCTGGCTCTAAGAGAAATGTTGGATACACTGGCATTCATAGTAAGTTTTGTACTTGGCTCTAAGAGAAATGTTGGATACACTGGCATTCATAGTAAGTTTTGTACTTGGCTCTAAGAGAAATGTTGGATACACTGGCATTCATAGTAAGTTTTGTACTTGGCTCTAAGAGAAATGTTGAATACACTGACATTCATAGTAAGTTTTTACTTGGCTCTAAGATAAATGTTGGATACACTGGCATTCATAGTAAGTTTTTACTTGGCTCTAAGAGAAATGTTGGATACACTGACATTCATAGTAAGTTTTGTACTTGGCTCTAAGAGAAATGTTGGATACACTGACATTCATAGTAAGTTTTGTACTTGGCTCTAAGAGAAATGTTGGATACACTGGCATTCATAGTAAGTTTTGTACTTGGCTCTAAGAGAAATGTTGGATACACTGACATTCATAGTAAGTTTTGTACTTGGCTCTAAGAGAAATGTTGAATACACTGGCATTCATAGTAAATTTTGTACTTGGCTCTAAGATAAATGTTGGATACACTGGCATTCATAGTAAGTTTTTACTTGGCTCAAGAGGTTTTTTTTCTTTTTTTTTTGCATTTGACTATAGATAGTTTTTCCATTTCTAGCTGAACAGTGTGCAGAGAACATTATTTGTCAAGGTCCTGTACTTCAGAATGGCTTCAAGCTTCCAGTAGAACATTAGAATTCACAGCATGGTGTTGCAGCTGTGTACAGTTTTGGGGCCACCTAAACCTGATAGTATTCAGGGCATGCTCATTAGGCATGTCTAGTTTGTGCATTCCTTCAAAGTGGTGATACATTTTTCAAAGCATGCTTTTATGACTATTTGTAATGTTAGAATACATCAATCTAACAGGACATGTTTTGCAGGATGATCCTGTAAGCTTTTATAACCAAACAGCATGCTTCCTTACCTTGACTGAAAAGTGTCATAGTTTTTTAAAGGAATACATGTACATTAGGAATAGTACTAGGTAAGTGATTATGGGAACCATAAGGTGCCTAACCATATACACCGTTAACAAATTTAAAAATGGCAACCCCCTGTGTGTGTGTGTGTGTGTGTGTGTATATATATATATATATATATATATACATAGGTTCAATAGGTTCATAGGTAGGTACTAGGCTATCGGCCCTAGGGCCCATACACGCCTAGCCAAAAAATGTACCCTGGCTTTCGCCACCCAAGAAAATTATTTTCCTGTGCCCCTGTCGAGCAGAGCCACAGAAGTGATCCCCGGGGTGAATTTCCCATTTCCCATCCAATCATCAAGATTTTTCTTGAAGAGTACTAATGAGGAGCTCTGTTTGACATAGATAGGTAGTCTGTTCCAGAGTATGGGAAGTCTCTGGGACAGGAATCTATCCCTCCAGCATGTTCTGTTCATTGTGGTGACAAGGTTAAGGTCCCTAGAGCGTGTAGCTCGGAGGGATTGGGATTTCTTTAAGTGGAGCATGTCCAACAGCTCTGGGTTTGACATAGCTTTGTATGTTAAGCAGAGATTGCCCCTGAGTAGGCGATATGCGATGGAGTAAAGCTGTAGTTTTTTGAGATGGTCTGCATAGGGCATCTGTTTGAGGCCAGTAATTCTCTTTGTGAGGTATTTCTGTGGTCTTTCCAGTTGTTGTAGATGTCTTGTGAGGTACATACCAAAAGGGGCGTTGTACTCTATAATGGGTCTAATGAGTGATGAGTAGAGCGGAACAATGACCTCTTTTTTTCTTAATGAGAATCCTTTTGTGATGAGATGAGCCACATAGAAGGATTTCCTGACCACTGTGGCGATGTGATTATCAAAGGAGAGACTACTGTCCACCTGTGTCCCAAGGTCTCTTATCACATTTTTGGCATTAAGTAGACTACCAGCTATGTGGTAGTTCATGGGTTCAGTGTTTTTACCAAAGGGGATGACAATACACTTTTTGGCATTGAGCTTCAGGCCATGGCTTTGACACCAGGTATCTGTCTCAGTGAGGCCCTTTTGTAGTTTGTCCACATCGTTAGAAGTTTCGATTATGGCTCCTAGTTTGCAGTCATCTGCAGACTTTGTTAGCCAAAGACCTTCTGTGTTGGCCTGCACTTCAGAGAAGTAGATACCAAACAGGAGAGGACCCAGGACTGAACCCTGTGGTACTCCACTTGTCACTGGTCTGATGTTGGATTTGGAATCCGCTACTTTCACAGAGTGGGTTCTGTCCGTGAGCCAGTTGGCAACCCATCTTGTGACATAGGGATTTATACCTAGTTTAGTGAGCCTATCTATAATTCCAGAGTGGGGGATGGTGTCAAAAGCCTTGGCGAGATCTAGATAAGCTGTGTGAACCATTTTACCCTCATCTATGGCTTTGCTGACTGCTTCAAAGAAGTCAATCAGGTTTAGGAGACATGATCTGCCTTTTACAAATCCAAACTGAGTAGGGTCCAGAGTTTGGAAATTACCAATGTCTTTGTTTATGAGTTCCACGATGATACGTTCCATGGCCTTGCAGACCAGGCTCGTCAGGCTAATGGGGTGGTAGTTCCCGGGGTCCGTCGTGGCTCCCCCTTTGTGGAGTGGGATAACTGTCACGGTGCGCCATTCAGTGGGTACAAAGCCTGAGGTGAGGCTATGATTGAACATGGTACTTAGGTAGGGTGCCAGTTCATTCTGTAGTTCATGTAGAATGCAGCCTGGGATATTGTCAGGTCCCATGGATGCTGTGTTCTTGGCTTTGGAGAATGTGTTTTTTACCTGTGCAGCTGTGATTATAGGAACTTTGCATTCTTCCGGTATAGAGATGGGCCCTCTAGGGGGTAAGAGGGGGGTAAAGTTAGCACTGAACCTATCTGCTAGGATGTTGGCAATATCAGTTGGTTCTGTATATTTAGTGCCATTATGCTGTAACTCAGAGCAGATCTGAGTGCTCCCATTTAGATTCTTGACATAGCTATAGAATGCTTTGTGGTTGTCTTCAGAGTCAGTGGCAATTTTGTTTTCGTAACTAGCTTTGGAGGATTTTATGAGGGATCTCAGCTTCTTACTGAGGCTGACCAGGGAGTTCCTCCAGTCATGGGATTTTACTCTTTTTTGCAACAGTTTCTTTCTTCTGTTGTAGAGTTTGTTTATGGCAGAGGACCACCAGATTGGCTTCCTTTTTTTGGAGGATAACATCTTGGTTCTATTAGGGATAGCATGATCCATGCACTCATGTAAGTGCTTATAAAGTGCATTTGTGTAGGATTTGGCAGTCATACCTCTATTGTCCGTCTGCATGGGTGTCATGAAGTTTGCCACTTCTGTCTTAAGAAGTGTGAAGTTGGCTTTAGAGAAGTTTTTTTACGATGGTTTCCCTAATTGGGTCTGGGGGTGGGATGTGGATGTCTAGGCTGATTAGCTTGTGGTTGGATCTGACCAATGAGGAATTGACCTCTGGTGTGGAACACCGGTTTCCCATGTTGGTAATGACCAGGTCTAGGATATTGCTGCCCCTGGTGGGGGTGTGAATAAGTTGATCCAAGGCATTGGAATTTATGAATTCTAGAAAACGTTGAGCAAAAGAGTTGGTACATGAGTAGTTTTCCCAGTTAATGGTGGGGTAGTTGAAATCACCCATTATTAGGGTGTTGGGTTGTACCCTAATACTTTCCAGTGTATCAAGAAATGAGGAGTGCGAATCCTGGGGCATGGTGGTGGTCTGTAGCAAGCTACAATTTGGATTGCGGTCTTGCCCAGAGTTAGTTGCACTTGGATAATCTCGGATGCATTATGCTGTGCAACTAGCCTGGAGGTGTGGATATCCTTAATGAATATGGACACGCCTCCGCCTTTAGTGCTTCTTTCTGGGTTAGGTGGCCGAAAGGTGTGGTATGAATTGAAGCCCGGTAATGCAGGGGTGCTCTCTGGAGCTTTGAACCAGGTCTCTGTCACTGCACAGATGTCAATGTTCTCCATTTTAAGGAGTGCCTCGAGTGAGTGCATTTTGAGATTTAGACTTCTAGCATTGAGTAGCATTACCCTCAGATTTTGCTTGCTTGTACCTGTTACAGTGGTGAATTTGTTATTTGAACCTTGCCTAAAAAAGGCACTATAGGGGTGGCAAGACTCTTAGCCAGTATCCGGAATCCTAAGGGCGACAGGTGCAGGCCATCTCTGGCAAAGCATCGTGGACTGTCGATCATGTTGTCTCAGGCAGACAAATACTGGATCCCCTTAAAATGACACCAGAAGCTTAGCCAATTGTTGAAGTCAATCATTTTGTCCTTGTACTGTGGTATCATTCTGGGTGATGGCAGGATGCTACTCAGGGTTAGGGTCATACCTGCTGGAATACAAGATCGGAGAGCTCCTCCATGTCTCTTTTCATGTAGTCCAGGGAGGTACGTCTCAGGTCATTCACACCAACATGGACAATGACAGTGTCATATTTGTACTTATTGTGGAGTGACCTGAGTGCATGCGTTATGTGGCGGATCCTGGCACCTGACAGGCAGCTGACAGTAACTTTCTCCTTGTTTAGTCTAGTGAGTGGAACATCAGTGTGCCTGACTATAGAGTCACCTATGACTAGAGTGTAGTTACTGTCCTGTTTGGTATGCACCTCTCCAAACACCTGCACCACCTGGAAATGCCACAGAAATACCTCTCAAAGAGAATCCATGGCCTCAAACTCCTGCCCTATGTGGATAGGCTCAGATCAGTATCAATCTACTCTGTATCGTACAGGTTGTGCAGAGGTGATCTGTGTCTCACCTACAAGGCAATCTCAGACCCTGTCCTACTACAGATGCTCCATATCCATAAGTCTTAACTCCTCACGCATTACCCGATCGAGATTAACAAAACCTGCTGGAGAGACAGGTTTGTCTCCCAGAGGCTGCCCTGTCTCTGAAATAGACTCCCCGTACACGTCAAAAAAGTATATTGCTGACCCACTTCAAGTGCAACCTTGATGAGTGGATGACAAACCACAAATTTGTCCCAGGGGTTCCACCTGTGTCCCTCACTGACAGGGGTGACAGGTGCTGAGTGAGGTTTCTTTTTTGGGGATAAACTCTTGGCCAGGCTTGTAAGGGCCCCAGGACCATTAGCCTAGTAATCTCCTATGATCCTATGCTGAGTGGCTTGATGGACAAAAGTGATCTGCTTTTTTATTACAATAAGTCTTCCATTGTATCATCTACTTACATAAAAGCACAAGGAGTTGTTGAGTAAATTAGTGTGTGTGCGCGTAGAATTCTGTTTCATTTTATGTAATTCACTAACGTAATTTATAGGTTATAACTTTAGCATATTTTGTAAAAGTTTTTGATTCAGTTGAGATTTATCATTTAGGATGCATAGCGTTTCCTACATGCTTATATTCACAGGTCTAGGATACTTTCTCACAGTCAGTAAAGGTACTAAGATGTTATGGACATAGAGAAACAGGACTAGGAAAGCAATGTCCTTTGATTTCATTATATAACTGGCGCAGTAAAAACAACTCACAGCTTGTGTTTTTTTTTCACTGTCCTTTTATGCATGTTTTTATGATTGCTTTTTAAAAGCCACTGTATAAAGCTGACAGAGCTGGAGGGTGCAGTTCTTCCCAATGGGATACAAAAATTAGGGAAACACACTGGATTTAAGTGGGTCAAAACACTTCTTCCATTTGTGGATTAGAAAATCTCAACCCACATCAGCACAACTAACATCAAAGACTGAACAATACTAGTCTCATGAGCTTTAATTGTACCCTGAATTAGGAATGAGGCCCATTCCTGTTATGGTATCAGAAACTTAAAACACTTGGAGAAATTAAAAAGGAAAAAAACCTGTGTTTCACCTAACCAACTTATTAGACCTTCATTACTATGAATAAATAGCTTATGCAGATTTATCCAAGGTCTTTAAAAGTACTTCTCAGAGTACTGTTGTATCAAGACCTAAGGCCTTGCTAATCAGTCCATATTTAAGCAGCAGGATAAGTAATTTGCTCTTTTTGTAGTTTGTTTCCTTAAAGGTCACCATTCTAAATGGAAGGTTATACTCTGTGAAGTACCAAAATGACCCGTGCTGTGTCCATTATTATTTAACATTTTTCTAATACTTAAGTATCACATGTTCGGTTAAAGCAATTTGGTCATGATTGTGGGTGCATCATGGCATTTAGTGAGTTAAGTGTTGCAATGCATTTGCATTGAACTAATTTAGTATTTATTTGGGCCATTTTTTTCATAAAGAGATTCATAATCTTTTTATTAAACCAAGGCCCAAATAAATGCTGTGTTGTCCATGCTGATGTCACCATAGGCAGAGAGAGCATTCCTTCCATGCACTTGAATGAGTGCACCTTTGTGCATGCACAGCAGTCTGCCCATTAAAGTCTGCGGACACTCCCTAATCCTTCACTACCATGATGTCACTGAGCTTAACTTTAATTTAGTGACATGATTGTAGAGAAAGCTTTTATAAAAAGCTTTTCCTCCAGCAAATGTAGCTGTAATAACATTTGTCAATGCTGCAAAAATGTACTTAGTGCACTACCTGATGTAGTGCAAAGGTAAGAAAAGATTTATGACCAAATCACTTTAAGTAAATTGCAAATGACTGCAAGATGTGTGTGTGTGGGTGGGGTGGCATCTCTGATAAGAATTATATCAAAAGACTTCAAATCTCACTGGATGAATTTTATATGTGGTGTAGCAAAAGAAATCATAGGATTAATGCTGAAGTATCGGCTAGAATGTTCTTTGGGTTGGAAAGTTCTTTCTTAGCCTAAATCCATCTCTTGAGACATGTTGCAAGACGTGATCCTGGACCCTTATTTATTTAATCTGTTTATGCTGATTTTGCCAAAGTCAAGTCCTATCATCTGCAGTTAATTTTCAGATAACACAAAAGTCACTGTTTGTTTGTGTCTTTCGGCTTTTCCCGGTTAGGGGTCGCTACAGCGGAACTCCGGTCCGCTAATGATAGGGGTAAATATGGAAAGCAAACTCCAGTATAGTCTGGACAAATTGAAGTTGTGGACACAAAACAATAATCTGAACTTTAACAAGTATAACATATTACACTTTGGTTCATAGGTTCATAGGTTGGTACTAGGCTATTGGCCCTAGGGCCTATATAAGCCTAGCCAAAAATGTACCCTGGCTTTCGCCACCCAATAAAATTATTTTCCTGTCCCCCTGTCGAGCAGAGTCACAGAAGTGATCCCCGGGGTGAATTTCCTATTTCCCATCCAATCATCAAGATTTTTCTTGACGAATGCTAATGAGGAGCTTTGTTTGATATAGATAGGTAGTTTGTTCCAGAGTATGGGAAGTCTCTGGGACAGGAATCTATCCCTCCAGCATGTTCTGTTTATTATGGTGACAAGGTTTTGGTCCCTAGAACATGTAGCTCCGAGGGATTGGGATTTCTTTAAGTGGAGCATGTCCAACAGCTCTGGATTTGACATAGCTTTGTATGTTAGGCAGAGATTGCCTCTGAATAGGCGATATGCAATGGAGTAAAGCTGGAGTTTTTTGAGACGGTCTGCGTAGGGCATCTATTTGAGGCCAGTAATCCTCTTTGTGAGGTATTTCTGTGACCTTTCCAGTTGTTGTAGATGTCTTGTGAGGTACTTACCAAAAGGGGCATTGTACTCTATAATGGGTCTAATGAGTGACGAGTAGAGGGGAACAATGACCACTTTTTTCCTGGATGAGAAACTTTTTCTGATGAGGTGTGCCACGTAGAAGGATTTCCTGACTACTGTGGTGATGTGATTATCAAAGGAGAGACTACTGTCCACCTGTGTCCCAAGGTCTCTTATCATACTTTTGGTGTTAAGTAGACTACCGCCTATGTGGTAGTTCATGAGTACAGAGTTTTTACCAAAGGGGAGACAATGCACTTTTTGGCATTGAGCTTGAGGCCATGGCTTTGACACCAGGAATCTGTGTCAGTGAGGCCCTTTTGTAGGAAGTCCATATCATTAGGATTAGATTCATAGATTCATAGATTAGTACTATACTAACTGCCCTTGCGAGCCATTTTAAGCCTAGCCAATTATCCCATGTGAGACTCAAACCCTGCACCTATTGTTTGTAAGGCAAACACCTTAACCATTAGGCCACCCTCCCAACCCCAATCCCAAAAGGAGTTTTGATTATGGCTCCTAGCTTGCAGTCATCTGTGATCTTCATTAGCCAAAGACTTTCTGTGTTGGCCTGTACTTCAGAAAAGTAGATACCAAACAGGAGAGGACCCAGGACTGAACCCTGTTGTACTCCACTTGTCACTGGTCTGAAGTCAGATTTGGAGTCTGCTGCTTTTACAGTGTTGGTTCTGTCAGTGAGCTAGTTGGCAACCCATCTTGTGACATAGAGATTTATACCTAGTTTAGTGAGTTTATCTATAATTCCAGAGTGGGGGATGGTGTCAAAAGCCTTGGCGAGATCTAGATAGGCTGTGTGAACCACCTTACCCTCATCTACGACTTTGGTGACTGCTTCAAAGAAGTCTATCAGGTTTAGGAGACATGATCTGCCTTTTACAAACCTGAACTTGGTGGGGTCCAGAGTTTGGAGATTACCAATGTCTTTGTTTATAAGTTCCATGGTGATACGTTCCATAGCCTTGCAGACCAGGCTTGTCAGGCTAATGGGCCATAATTCCCAGGGTCCGTGTTGGCTCCCCCTTTGTGGAGTGGGATAACTGTCGCTGTGTGCCATTCAGGGGGCACAAAGTCTGAGGTGAAGCTATGATTGAACATGGTACTTAGGTTGGGTGCCAGTTCATTCTGTAGTTCATGTAGAACGTAGCCTGGGATGGTGTCAGGTCCCATGGATGCTGTGTTCTTGGCTTTGGAGAGTGTGTTTTTTACCTGTGCAGCCATGATTACAGGAACTTTGCATTCTTCCAGTATAGAGATGGGCCCTTTAGGGGGTGAGAGGGGGGTAAAGTTAGCACTGAACCTATCAACCAGGATGTTGGCAATATCAGTTGGTTCTGTATATTTAGTGCCATTGTGCTGTAGCTCAGAGCAGATCTGAGTGTTGCCATTGAGATTCTTGACATAGCTATAGAATGCTTTGTGGTTGTCTTTAGAATCAGTGGCAATTTTGTTTTCATAACTAGCTTTGGAGGATTTTATGAGGGATCTCAGCTTCTTATTGAGGCTGACCAGGGAGTTCCTCCAATCATGGGATTTTACTCTTTTTTGAACAGTTTCTTTCTTCTGTAGTAGAGTTTGTTTATGGCAGGGGACCAGCAGATTGGCTTCCTTTTTTGGGGGGATAGCATCTTGGTTCTGTTAGGGATAGCATGATCCATGCACTCGTGTAAGTACTTATAAAGTGCATTTGTGTAGGTTTCAACAGTTGTCCATCTATTGTCCATCTGCATGGGTGTTCCGATGTTTGCTACTTCTGTCTTAAGAAGTGTGAAGTTGGCTTTGGAGAAAT
Source organism: Protopterus annectens (assembly GCF_019279795.1). Taxonomy (NCBI): domain Eukaryota; kingdom Metazoa; phylum Chordata; order Ceratodontiformes; family Protopteridae; genus Protopterus; species Protopterus annectens. Next base: position 1,292,196,001 of record NC_056747.1, read on the forward strand.
TTTTACGGTGGTTTCCCTAATGGGGAGTGGGGGTGGGATGTAGATGTCTAAGGGTGATTAGCTTGTGGTTGGATCTGACCAATGAAGAACTGACCTCTGGTGTGGAACACTGGTCGCCCATGTTGGTAATGACCAGGTCTAGGATATTGCTGCCTCTGGTGGGGTGTAGATAAGTTGATCCAAGGCACTAGAATTTATGAATTCCAGAAAATGTTGAGCAAAAGAGTTGGTACATGAGTAGTTTTCCCAGTTAATGGTGGGGTAGTTGAAATTGCCCATTATTAGGGTGTTGGGTTGTACCGTAATATTTGCCAGTATATCAAGAAATGAGGTGTGGGAATCCTGGGGCATGGTGGGGGATCTGTAGCAAGCTGCAATTTGGATTGCATCTTGCCCAGAGTTAGTTGCACTTGGATAATTTCAGCTGCATTACGCTGAGCAACTAGCCTGGAGGTGTGGATATCCTTAATGAATATGGACACGCCTCCACCTTTAGTGTTTCGGTCCAGGTTAGGTGGCCGAAAGGTGTGGTATGAATTATAGCCTGGTAATGCAGGGGTGCTCTCTGGAGCCTTGAACCAGGTCTCTGTCACTGCACAGCTGTCGATGTTCTCCATTTTAAGGAGTGCCTCGAGTGAGTGCATTTTGAGGTTTAGACTTCTAGCATTGAGTAGCATTACCCACAGATTTTGCTTGCTTGTACCTGTTATGGTGGTGAATTTGTCATTTGAACCTTGCCTAAAAAAGGCACTATAGGGGTGGCAAGAGCCTTAGCCAGTACCCAGAATTCCAAGGGCGATAGGTGCAGGCCATCTCTGGCAAAGCATCATGGTCTGTCGATCGTGCCATCCCAGGCAGACAGATACTGGATCCACTTAGAATGACACCAGAAGCTTCGCCACTTGTTGAAGTCAATCATTTTGTCGTTGTACTGTGGTATCATTCTGGGTGATGGCAGGATGCTACTCAGGGCTAGGGTCATACCTGCCTGGGCTACAAGATTGGAGAGCTCCTACATGTCTCTTTTCATGTAGTCCAGGGAGGTACATCTCAGGTCATTCACACCAACAAGGACAATGACAGAGTCATATTTATACTTGTGGAGTGACCTGAGTGCGTGCGTTATGTGGCAGATCCTGGCATCCGACTGGCAGCTGACAGTAACTTTCTCCTTGTTTAGCCTGGTGAGTGGAACATCAGTGTGCCTGACTATAGAGTCACCTATGACTAGAGTGTTGGGTACATTGTTATGCCTTATGGGCTGTGGTTGAGTGGCACATTGAGTTTATGGGTTATGTGTCATTTGGGTTGTGTCGGGGGGTGGAGGTTGCTTGCGTTTCTGCTTTGGAGGTCTCTGTTGCTTGAGCAGATTTTTATTGAGAGCCTCCGCAAGTGTAGGATGTTCTAATAGGGATTATGCCTGTTGTTTAGATTTTAAAATAATTTAATCCATGAAGCAGTATAAAGGTCTAGGTAATATAGTAACTAGTGATTTTTTTTGTGTATGTTCACACTAAGAGCATTTGAAATAAAGAGACAGGCCTGTTGTATGAGATCTAAAATAGTTTTCTCATGAGCTCCTGAGGTATTGCTACCTTTATATATGGATACAGGGACAGTAAAATTCCTAACCTCATACATCCTCATGCAGACAGACCCAAAAGCGTTTGCCAGGCCTGTGAAGCATTTAATACTGCTTACCTCCCAAATGGAGAAGGCCTTAAATGATATGCTTGGTGTAAGTCTATATCTGCTCATGCAGTCATTTAGACTAGCCTCAAAGGTAATCCAAGTACTACTTGGTTTGACCTGTTGTGACAAATTAGATACATGGATATGTATGTATCAAGATACATGGATATGAACGTATCAGTATACACAGATATGTAAGTATCAAGATACATGGCTATTTATGTATCAAGATACATGGATAGGTATGTATCAAGATACACATATATGTATGTATCAAGATACATTGATATGTATGTATCAAGATACACGGATATGAATGTATCAAGATACACATATATGTATTTATCAAGATACATGGATATGTATGTATCAAGATACACAGATATGAATGTATCAAGATACATTCATCAAGGGTTGAGAGGGTGGCCTAATGGTTAAGGTGTTTGCCTTACAAACACAAGGTGCAGGGTTCGAGTCTCAAAAGGGATAATTGGCTAGGCTTAAAATGGCTCACAAGGGCAGTTAGCTTAGTGCTAATCTATGAACCTATGAACCTACATGGATATGTATGTACCAAGATACATGGATATATAAGTATCAAGCTATCAAGATACACGGATATGTATGTATCAATATACATGGATATGAATGTATCAAGATACACGGATATGTATGTATCAAGATACACGGATATGTATGTATCAAGATACATGGATATGCTCATGCTCCAGCCCTAGTTGATTAACTCTCAATTTCTAAAGACTTCTAACCCACTTATATGAATTTATTACCAAACTACTAACCTCAGTCTTCTGAGACTCTAATCTCTATATCTCAGCATGACTATGAACTTTATGTGTACAGTAACTCTCGTACTGAGAGCAGTATTTAAGACCATAACAGATCCTGTATCACAGAAATCTATGTAAGCCATGGGTTACCACAGACCACAAAGTATACAACTTACAATTTGCATTTTTGTATGTATTGTAACCTGTATATGTATACAATGATGTTTTATCTTGTGTTGAATTTCACATTCAATATGTTTTATATTTGTAAATGGAAATTTTAATTGTATCTGAAACCTGTATTGTGTGTGTGGAGCTCTTCTCCTCGGGCCTCCACTGAAAAAGGACTTGTGTCCAGTTAGACTTTCCCAGTTAACAAATGTTAAAAAAAATAATAAATAAATTATTCCATGGACTGGGAAAAAATTGTCAAGAACCTTTTCTTCCAAGTAGTCTTGCTAGTGTTTTGGCGTAGGGTTAGGTATTTAGTGTGAGGTTTTTGCAGAAGCACTGCTTTTACAAAGAAATAGAAGGTCAAATAGGATTTGTCCTTTCTTGACTTGAAAAACTAGACACAGGTTACCTCAGAGCAATCAGAAGGCTACTGACTGTAAGGAGAGTTGTGCTAATATTTCAAGACAGTTTAAGGATTTAAGTCATTTAATTCTGAAAATCTTTGGGGCCTTTCCCTTATATATCCAGTTACTGAATCTGGATCTGCTTTTTGTCTGCATTCTATTTGGTATATAAAGAACCTTCAAAAAATCCAGTATATATTTATTAAGAAGTTGGTTTCATTATGTTCAATGTCACAGCCTGAAACACTTGACAGGTTGAACCTGCATTCTGTGAGTTATGCACCTCTGAGAGGTGATCTTATACAAGCATTTAGGGCAATGTTTAGCGATACGGTAGTATGTTGCCTTAATTTAAATATTTCTTAGATTGTAAATACTAGAAATGAAGGCTTATTGTTACAAATTGATGCAATACAATCTGGTGTAAAATATAAATTGTTCCAAATCAGGGTACCGAAAGCCTGGAGTAGGCTACCCAAAAAATTGAGAAAAGTTTCTGCTATAGCAAAATGTAAAGCTAAGTTAGATGCCTATATGGGAAAACCCAAGTTTGAACAACTGAGTTCAAAACACAAACTCATAAATGGCTCTTCATATAGCTGTGAGTTTATAATAGCTTGAAACTTAAAATCTGGAGACAAATAATCCAGATATGAAACAGAGGGATAGGAGATAGTTTTCATCAAAGAACATGTACTCAAAGTTTTCTCTGAAATAAAAAAATAAATCATCCATGAGACCTAACAAATAACACCACACAAACACTGGCAGAAGCACTTTTTAATCTTTTTAACCTGAGACTATTAATAGGCTTTGTCCCACAGGCGTGGATGTTGTGAAGTCACTTCATAATGGTGTCCCTAACACTGACCTGGAAATTACAGACTCATCACTCAGACGAGTTTTATATACAAAGCCAAGGACTGTATGACAAGTGATCTGCTGAAGAGTGATATCACAAATCTTGTCACCCCTATCTCTTAACCCCTAGCAACCTGGCTTTGTTAAGGGCAGATCCTGTCTGATGAATCTGGTTAACTTCTTTAAGAGGTGACTCAAGCCATTGACTTTGGGCTAGATGTCCATACAGCATACCTGGACTTCGCCAAAGCATTTGACACCATAGCACATGCAAACATATTAAACAAACTAAATGAACTCCAAGTTCACTTGTAGATAGTCAGATGGATAGCAAACTGGCTTAGGAACAGAACACATATAGTCAGGGTAGGGGGGCCTTCCTCCGAGAACATGAAAGTAATAGGCAGAGTCCCACAGGGATCTGTGCTGCGACCTCTGCTACTTGGCATTTCCATATATTAAATAAAGATCTATGGCTAACAAATTTTGTGGATGATTATAAGTTGGGTATTATTGTCAAGTCTTCCTCTGACATACAGGCACCCCAACAAGAGCTTTCACTCACCAATAACAATATCGCTGCCTTTGGTAAGCAACCCCTCACTCCAGCCTATGGAAAGCACACCGCTTCAAACTGAGAATATTGGGAGAGACCTGAGAACTTGGGTGGATAGCTCCCTCAGGTCGGATCACCATGTTGCAATGGTGGTTAGGAAATCCTTCTAACTTGCACAGGTCAAAGCAAAAGATATGTATTATAAGCCAAAAGATGTCCTTACCTCCTTGTATGCTGCATTGATTTGGTCTATCACAGAGTACAATACCCCCTTGGGATGTACCTTATAAAATATATCAGGCAATTTGGAATGGTCCCAAAAGATTAAGGGCTTAACAAACCTGAGCCATTAGAAGAGACTAGAAGATGCATTTCATTATTCGGTATCATATAGAGTCCTTAGAGGCAACCTGCACCTTGCATATTGGGCCATAAGGGATCCAGTAATCCAAGTCATCTTATGCCTTTATAAATCAAACAGTCCTATTAGGACTGGGGCAACAGATCTAAACCTTCTCCAGCAATATAACAAGACAAGATGGAGGGATAGATTTGTTATGCTGTACATACTCCTTGTATGGGACAAACTTCCTCTCTAAATCAAGCAGGGCATCACAATATCTGCCTTCAAAAAGAACCTGAACTACTGGATGGCCATATACAAATTCACCCCTGGTGTAACTGTCCAAGGGGAGGTAAGGCTTAAGGGTGGGGATTGGCACAGTGGGAATGCTAGCTTGGCTCAATTACCTTGTAATCCTATGACCCTGTGATCCAATGATTTCTAGTTCCCATCATGAAATATTCCCTGTTACATTTATTATGTTAGGAAACTAACTTCCCAGGAACATAAGAGCTGTTGCTAACCTTTTTGTTTTTGAGTTCAGATTAGATACAAAGATGGAAAATGGTAAACTTTCTAGTGAGGCATTAGGCACACAGTGGTACAAGCCATGAGACTGTATTCTGACTGTAAGACTATGAAGCTACTATCCCTGGTTTGTCATTGAATATACTTTTTAGAGACTATGTCTGAAGTAGAATAATGTCTGACAATCAAACATCCTCAGTTTCATTTAATTGTGCCAAATTCCAGCAGATAAATTACATCCAGACATTTGCTTCCTCTTAAAAAAAGAAGTTCTTGAGGTTTTTGCCCAGACAGACAGCTGTTTCATATCAAGACAGTGCTTATTGTATGACAAAATCCTTAACTGGATGCCCCTTGTAGAAGTACCCCCCTAAGGAACTTGAGGCAATGATTTCCTGACATAAAAACAAGTAAATGTAGGAACATAACATCAAGGAAACTTGTGTCACACCTCACAGTATTACTAAAATAAAATGAACAGTGGTAAAATGTTAATGAAAAAACAACAAAAAAAAGTGCATTTCTGTACTCAGGCAAACCCCCCCCCCCCGTATGCCACTCCTCTGACATTAAATATATTTATTACTGTATTTTTTATTATTTTCAGTCAGACTGTTGAGAATGTGCAGTGATATTTCACTCGTGGAGCTTTTTTCCACAGACTTGTGCTGAAAACGGGTACTCCCAGTGAACAAAAGCCATACATAAATAAACAAATAAATAAAAAGATACATAGATAAATAAATAATCCCAACTCCAAGGTCACTCAGCCTCGGTAATAAAAGAGCAGTCTCCTTTTCCCAACACGAAGCAATCTGAAACTGTGTGTTTCCTATTTATGACAGTAATCTAATTCAGGTCTTTCCACATGAAATAGCAGCTTATATTAGTGCAAATAAAACTATATGTCCTTGTAAATGTTACAAGAAGTACTTGGGCTTTGACAGCAGTCATGCAAAAGAGAAAAATCATGAGTGATGTAAAATGCAAATGAGAAAAACACTGTAACAGTTTCTTTTTTAAAAACACTAGAAATTACAGGTAAGACTCTAACTTATCACATAGTACACCAGGATTTATTTTTAATTCACTTAGTGAAAGGTAAAATTGAATTACAGAAAGAATATAGTATTGCACTGGAAATGGGTCAACCATTTAGTGCCTAAAGATATCATCTTCAGTGTTCAAACTCCACAAATATAGTCACAGATAAAGTGAGAAGAGCATCTTGTTTATGGAACTAATAAATAGGGATACAGGTAACCTGCAGACTCTCAGCTCATAAATAGAGATCTAGGTAACCTGCAGACTCTCAGCTCATAAATAGGGATATAGGTAACCTGCAGACTCTCAGCTCATAAATAGGGATATAGGTAACCTGCAGACTCTCAGCTCATAAATATGGATGTAGGTAACCTGCAGACTCTCAGTTCATAAATAGGGATATAGGTAACCTGCAGACTCTCAGCTCATAAATAGGGATACAGGTAACCAGCAGACTATCAGCTCATAAATAGGGATATAGGTAACCTGCAGACTCTCAGCTCATAAATAGGGATATAGGTAACCTGCAGACTCTCAGCTCATAAATAGGGATATAGGTAACCTGCAGACTCTCAGCTCATAAATAGGGATATAGGTAACCTGCAGACTCTCAGCTCATAAATATGGATGTAGGTAACCTGCAGACTCTCAGTTCATAAATAGGGATCTAGGTAACCTGCAGAATCTCAGTTCATAAATAGGGATATAGGTAACCTGCAGAATCTCAGCTCATAAACAGAGATATAGGTAACCTGCAGACTCTCAGCTCATAAATAGGGATATAGGTAACCTGCAGACTCTCAGCTCATAAATAGGGATATAGGTAACCTGCAAACTCTCAGCTCATAAATAGGGATATAGGTAACCTGCAGACTCTCAGCTCATAAATAGGGATATAGGTAACCTGCAGACTCTCAGCTCATAAATACGGATATAGGTAACCTGCAGAATCTCAGCTCATAAACAGGGATATAGGTAACCTGCAGACTCTCAGCTCATAAACAGGGATATAGGTAACCAGCAGACTATCAGCTCATAAATAGGGATATAGGTAACCTGCAGACTCTCAGCTCATAAATATGGATGTATGTAATCTGCAGACTCTCAGCTCATAAATAGGGATATAGGTAAATTGCAGACTCTCAGCTCATAAACAGGGATATAGGTAAACTGCAGACTCTCAGCTCATAAATAAGAATATAGGTAACCTGCAGACTCTCAGCTCATAAACAGGGATATAGATAACCAGCAGACTATCAGTTCATAAATAGGGATATAGGTAACCTGCAGACTCTCAGCTCATAAATATGGATGTATGTAACCTGCAGACTCTCAGCTCATAAATAGGGATATAAGTAACCTGCAGACTCTCAGCACATAAATAGAGATATAGGCAAACTGCAGACTCTCAGCTCATAAACAGGGATATAGGTAAATTGCAGACTCTCAGCTCATAAACAGGGATATAGGTAAACTGCAGACTCTCAGCTCATAAATAAGAATATAGGTAACCTGCAGACTCTCAGCTCATAAATACGGATGTAGGTAACCAGCAGACTATCAGCTCATAAATAGGGATATAGGTAACCTGCAGACTGTCAGCTCATAAATAGAGATATAGGTAACCTACAGACTCTCAGCTCATAAATAGGGATATAGGTAACCTGCAGACTCTCAGCTCATAAATAGGGATATAGGTAACCTGCAGAATCTCAGCTCATAAATAGGGATAGAGGTAACCTGCAGACTCTCAGCTCATAAATAGGGATATAGGTAACCTGCAGACTCTCAGCTCATAAATAGGGATATAGGTAACCTGCAGACTCTCAGCTCATAAATAGGGATATAGGTAACCTGCAGACTCTCAGCTCATAAACAGGGATATAGGTAAACTGCAGATTCTCAGCTCATAAACAGGGATATAGGTAAATTGCAGACTCTCAGCTCATAAATAGGGATATAGGTAACCTGCAGACTCTCAGCTCATAAATAGGGATATAGGTAACCTGCATATTCAGCTCATAAATAGGGATATAGGTAACCTGCAGACTCTCAGCTCATAAATACGGATATAGGTAACCTGCAGACCCTCAGCTCATAAATAGGGATATAGGTAACCTGCAGACTCTCAGCTCATAAATACGGATGTAGGTAACCTGCAGACTCTCAGCTCATAAATAGGGATATAGGTAACCTGCAGACTCTCAGCTCATAAATATGGATGTAGGTAACCTACAGACTCTCAGCTCATAAATAGGGATATTGGTAACCTGCAGAATCTCAGCTCATAAATAGAGATATAGGTAAACTGCAGACTCTCAGCTCATAAACAGGTATATAGGTAAACTGCAGACTCTCAGCTCATAAATAAGAATATAGGTAACCTGCAGACTCTCAGCTCATAAATACGGATGTAGGTAACCAGCAGACTATCAGCTCATAAATAGGGATATAGGTAACCTGCAGACTCTCAGCTCATAAATAGGGATATAGGTAACCTGCAAATTCTCAGCTCATAAACTGGGATATAGCTAACCTGCAGACTCTCAGCTCATAAATAGGGATATAGGCAGCCTGCAGACTCTCAGCTCATAAATGGAGATATAGGTAACCTGCAGACTCTCAGCTCATAAATAGGGATATAGGTAACCTGTAGACTCTCAGCTCATAAATAGGGATATAGGTAACCTGCAGAATCTCAGCTCATAAATAGGGATATAGGTAACCTGCAGACTCTCAGCTCATAAACAGGGATATAGGTAAACTTCAGATTCTCAGCTCATAAGCAGGGATATAGGTAAATTGCAGACTCTCAGCTCATAAATAGGGATATAGGTAACCTGCAGACTCTCAGCTCATAAATAGGGATATAGGTAACCTGCATATTCAGCTCATAAATAGGGATATAGGTAACCTGCAGACTCTCAGCTCATAAATAGGGTATAGGAAACCTGCAGACTCAGCTCATAAACAGGGATATAGGTAACCTGCAGACTTTCAGCTCATAAATACGGATATAGGTAACCTGCAGACTCTCAGCTCATAAATAGGGATATAGGTAACCTGCAGACTCTCAGCTCATAAATACAGATGTAGGTAACCTGCAGACTCTCAGTTCATAAATAGGGATCTAGGTAACCTGCAGAATCTCAGTTCATAAATAGGGATATAGGTAACCCGCAGAATCTCAGCTCATAAACAGGGATATAGGTAACCTGCAGACTCTCAGCTCATAAATAGGGAAATAGGTAACCTACAGTCTCTCAGCTCATAAATAGGGATATAGGTAACCTGCAGACTCTCAGCTCATAAATAGGGAAATAGGTAACCTACAGACTCTCAGCTCATAAATAGGGATATAGGTAACCAGCAGATTCTCAGCTCATAAATAGAGAAATATGTAACCTACAGACTCTCAGCTCATAAATAGGGATATAGGTAACCTGCAGACTCTCAGCTCATAAATAAGGATATAGGTAACCTGCAGACTCTCAGCTCATAAATAGGGATATAGGTAACCTGCAGACTCTCAGCTCAACCCATTTCAGATTCATCAAACACAGGTCTTACCTACTTTGGTCAATTTCTTTGAAAATGTCACTGAAGCAATGGATGAGGGCAGATAAGTGCCCACTGCATATCTGACCTTGGAAAGGCATTCAACACCATCCCACACTTAGGCATCATGGATAAGCTCTCTTAGCTAAATTTATCCCTCTATGTAGCTCACGGTATGACAATCTGGCTCACAAACAGAACACAGGAAGTAAGAGTGGGTAACTCTACCTCCTCCAAAACACTTGTTATTAGTGAAGTACTCCAGGGTTAAGTAATTCGGCTATCCCTCTTTGGCATTTACTTCTCCAAGGTCAAAGCTAATGTTAAGGGTTTGTGCCTGACCAAGTTTACAGATGACTGCAAATTTGGTGCTATCACAAACTCCCCAGAGGATATTGGCATCATTCAAGAGGGCTTGTCCCAAACAGATAGATGGGAGGCAAAACCATGGACTAAAACTTAATGTCAAGAAATGTATAAATAGCACTTGGGCAGCACAGTGGTGTAGAAGATAGTGTTGCCACTTAACAGTAAGAAGTTCCTGGTTCGATTCTCAGCTGGAGTGCCTTCTGTGTTGAGTCTACATGTCCTCTCTGTATTTGCGTAGGTTTTCTCCAGGTGCCCCACTTTTCTCCCACGTTCCAAAGACATGCAGTAGGTGGACTGGACACTCCAAAACCGGCCTTAGGTGTGAGTCTGTATGTGTATGTGTGGTATAGAAGAGCAACCATGGTAGGGCTGGTAACCTGGTGGTTTAAACCTTGGCTCCAGATGATTGTTCCTGTTGAAATAACATCTCATCCCCACGTACAAAATTTGTAAAAAGGGTGGATGAATGGATGGATCTTTTGGCAAGCATGACTTTCCTTGTAACTGTCACATAAACAATACTTCTCTAAAAATCGATCTCATAGTCAGAAATCTGGGAATCTATACTGACAATGAGCTGTCCTTCAATCACCACATATCCACTATTGTAAGGAAGTCCTTTTTTATTGCACATCTTATATCTAAAGGTATGACATGCAGTTCTAGGGACATAATAGGCAGATCATTGAGTATAGTCTCCCTTTCAGTATATACCTGTCCAAACATTTGTCACAATGTGAATGACTACAGTGCTTTCTCACTGAAATAATTAAGGGCCTAAATCTACAAAACTGTGCAAAGCATATCAAATCCTTGTCCTCTTCTCAGTATCATACAAGCTATTGAGTGGTGACATCTGCCTTGTGTATAGAGCCACAACATAGCCTGTTCTGTCAAACGTATTATACATTCACAAATCCCAATTGTGTCACATATAACTACTCAAGGGACCTAAATCTATTTTTGCAAAACTAATAGAACATGCTGGAAGGGTAGGTTTGCATCACAGAGACTATCACTGCTATGGACCCATCTTTCATTCCACATAAAGCAGAGCACTTCTCTTACTCTACTTAAATGTAACTTGGATGAATGGATTGATAAATGCAAATTCAGCCCCAGAACTTGTAATTACCGCAACATTTACTTGTTCAGCCCACATATGGATATTCATATTGCAAAATATAAGGACTAATAATTACCATGGGAATGCAAAGCTACATCCTCACAGATCAATAGCCTTGTAAGTACCTAGGAGGCTATGCACCTAAAAGAATTAGAACCTCTGTGGCATGCTTTGAACTGATGACCAGAAATGGATGACCGTCTACTACTCCCATGCTGAGGTCACTTTGCTCCCATTATCTAGGGAGCTCATCCTGCCCTGGCTATCCTATTTCCTCTGTCCCTCTTCGCACATAACATATTCAGCAACTAATACTGTGCATGTTTAAGATGGCCTCTAAAACAAAACTATTTACTGAGAGAGCTTCGATAAGATGGGATTAGTTTGCAACTTAACTTAACTTGGATATCAGTGTTGCAGTGCTGAGCTATAGTGTGTAGTGTGTAGTGTGTGCTGATTGCCAAGAGGTCTGGTTTCTGATGATCTTCCTACGCAGACAGGTGCAGATATAGATAGATAAAGTACAGTTTTTAAGTCACATAGTCTAATCTTCCTATGCAGACAGGTGCAGATAAAGTTAAAGTACAGTTTTTAAGTCGCATAGTCAAATCTTCCTATGCAGACGGGTGCAGATACAGTTAGATAAAGTACAGTTTTTAAGTCACATAGTCTAATCTTCCTATGCAGATGGGTGCAGATATAGCTAGATAAAGTACAGTTTTTAAGTCACATAGTCTAATCTTTCTATGCAGACGGGAGCAGATATAATTAGATAAAGTACAGTTTTTAAGTCACATAGTCTAATCTTCCTATGCAGACGGGTGCAGATATAGTTAGATAAAGTACAGTTTTTAAGTCACGTAGTCTAATCTTCCTATACAGACGGGTGCAGATATAATTAGATAAAGTACAGTTTTTAAGTCATGTAGTCTAATCTTCCTATGCAGACGGGTGCAGATATAGTTAGATAAAGTACAGTTTTTAAGTCACATAGTCTAATCTTCCTATGCAGACGGATGCAGGTATGGTTAGATAAAGTACAGTTTTTAAGTCACATAGTCTAATCTTCCTATGCAGACGGGTGCAGATATAGTTAGATAAAGTACACTTTTTAAGTCACATAGTCTAATCTTCCTATGCAGACGGGTGCAGATATAGTTAGATAAAGTACAGTTTTTAAGTCACATGGTCTAATCTTCCTATGCAGACGGGTGCAGATATAGTTAGATAAAGTACAGTTTTTAAGTCACATAGTCTAATCTTCCTATGCAGATGGGTGCAGATATAATTAGATAAAGTACAGTTTTTAGGTCACATAGTCTAATCTTCCTATGCAGATGGGTGCAGATATAGTTAGATAAAGTACAGTTTTTAAGTCACATAGTCTAATCTTCCTATGCAGACGGGTGAGATATAATTAGATAAAGTACAGTTTTTAAGTCACATAGTCTAATCTTCCTATGCAGATGGGTGCAGATATAATTAGATAAAGTACAGGTTTTAGGTCACATAGTCTAATCTTCCTATGCAGACGGGTGCAGATATAGTTAGATAAAGTACAGTTTTAGGTCACATAGTCTAATCTTCCTATGCAGGCGGGTGCAGATATAGTTAGATAAAGTACAGTTTTAGGTCGCATAGTCTAATCTTCCTATGCAGGCGGGTGAAGATGTAGTTAGATAAAGTACAGTTTTTAAGTCACATAGTCTAATCTTCCTATGCAGACGGGTGCAGGTATGGTTAGATAAAGTACAGTTTTTAAGTCACATAGTCTAATCTTCCTATGCAGACGGGTGCAGATATAGTTAGATAAAGTACAGTTTTTAAGTCACATAGTCTAATCTTCCTATGCAGACGGGTGCAGATATAATTAGATAAAGTACAGTTTTTAAGTCACATAGTCTAATCTTCCTATGCAGACGGGTGCAGATATAGTTAGATAAAGTACAGTTTTAAGTTACATAGTCTAATCTTCCTATGCAGACGGGTGCAGATATAGTTAGATAAAGTACAGTTTTTAAGTCACATGGTCTAATCTTCCTATGCAGACGGCTGCAGATATAATTAAAGTACAGTTTTTAAGTCACATAGTCTAATCTTCCTATGCTGACAGCTGCAGATATAGTTAGATAAAGTACAGTTTTTAAGTCACATAGTCTAATCTTCCTATGCAGACGGGTGCAGATATAGTTAGATAAAGTACAGTTTTTAGGTCACATAGTCTAATCTTCCTATGCAGATGGGTGCAGATATAATTAGATAAAGTACAGTTTTTAGGTCACATAGTCTAATCTTCCTATGCAGACGGGTGCAGATATAATTAGATAAAGTACAGTTTTTAGGTCACATAGTCTAATCTTCCTATGCAGACAGGTGCAGATATAGTTAGATAAAGTACAGTTTTTAGGTCACATAGTCTAATCTTCCTATGCAGACGGGTGCAGATATAGTTAGATAAAGTACAGTTTTTAAGTCACATAGTCTAATCTTCCTATGCAGACGGGTGCAGATATAGTTAGATAAAGTACAGTTTTAAGTCACATAGTCTAATCTTCCTATGCAGACGGGTGCAGATATAGTTAGATAAAGTACAGTTTTTAAGTCACATGGTCTAATCTTCCTATGCAGGCGGGTGCAGATATAATTAAAGTACAGTTTTAAGTCACATAGTCTAATCTTCCTATGCTGACAGGTGCAGATATAGTTAGATAAAGTACAGTTTTTAAGTCACATAGTCTAATCTTCCTATGCAGACGGGTGCAGACATAGTTAGTTAAAGTACAGTTTTTAGGTCACATAGTCTAATCTTCCTATGCAGACGGGTGCAGATATAGTTAGATAAAGTACAGTTTTTAGGTCACATAGTCTAATATTCCTATGCAGATGGGTGCAGATATAGTTAGATAAAGTACAGTTTTTAAGTCACATAGTCTAATCTTCCTATGCAGACGGGTGCAGATATAATTAAAGTACAGTTTTTAAGTCACATAGTCTAATCTTCCTATGCTGACAGGTGCAGATATAGTTAGATAAAGTACAGTTTTTAAGTCACGTAGTCTAATCTTCCTATGCTGACAGGTGCAGATATAGTTAGATAAAGTACAGTTTTTAAGTCACATAGTCTAATATTCCTATGCAGACGGGTGCAGATATAATTAGATAAAGTACAGTTTTTAAGTCACATAGTCTAATCTTCCTATGCAGACGGGTGCAGATATAATTAGATAAAGTACAGTTTTTAAGTCACATAGTCTAATCTTCCTATGCAGACGGGTGCAGATATAGTTAGATAAAGTACAGTTTTAAGTCACATAGTCTAATCTTCCTATGCAGACGGGTTCAGATATAGTTAGATAAAGTACAGTTTTTAAGTCACATGGTCTAATCTTCCTATGCAGGCGGGTGCAGATATAATTAGATAAAATACAGTTTTTAAGTCACATAGTCTAATCTTCCTGTGCAGATGGGTGCAGATATAATTAGATAAAGTACAGTTTTTAAGTCACATAGTCTAATCTTCCTATGCAGATGGGTGCAGATATAGTTAGATAAAGTACAGTTTTTAAGTCACGCAGTCTAATCTTCCTATGCAGACGGGTGCAGATATAATTAGATAAAGTACAGTTTTAAGTCACATAGCCTAATCTTCCTATGCAGACGGGTGCAGATATAGTTAGATAAAGTACAGTTTTTAAGTCACATAGTCTAATCTTCCTATGCAGACGGGTGCAGATATAGTTAGATAAAGTACAGTTTTTAAGTCACATAGTCTAATCTTCCTATGCAGACGGGTGCAGATATAGTTAGATAAAGTACAGTTTTAGGTCACATAGTCTAATCTTCCTATGCAGACGGGTGCAGATATAGTTAGATAAAGTACAGTTTTTAGGTCGCATAGTCTAATCTTCCTATGCAGACGGGTGCAGATATAGTTAGATAAAGTACAGTTTTTAAGTCACATAGTCTAATCTTCCTATGCAGGCGGGTGCAGGTATGGTTAGATAAAGTACAGTTTTTAAGTCACATAGTCTAATCTTCCTATGCAGGCGGGTGCAGATATAGTTAGATAAAGTACAGTTTTAAGTCACATAGTCTAATCTTCCTATGCAGACGGGTGCAGATATAATTAGATAAAGTACAGTTTTTAATTCACATAGTCTAATCTTCCTATGCAGACGGGTGCAGATATAGTTAGATAAAGTACAGTTTTAAGTTACATAGTCTAATCTTCCTATGCAGACGGGTGCAGATATAGTTAGATAAAGTACAGTTTTTAAGTCACATGGTCTAATCTTCCTATGCAGACGGGTGCAGATATAATTAAAGTACAGTTTTTAAGTCACATAGTCTAATCTTCCTATGCTGACAGCTGCAGATATAGTTAGATAAAGTACAGTTTTTAAGTCACATAGTCTAATCTTCCTATGCAGACGGGTGCAGATATAATTAGATAAAGTACAGTTTTTAGGTCACATAGTCTAATCTTCCTATGCAGACAGGTGCAGATATAGTTAGATAAAGTACAGTTTTTAGGTCACATAGTCTAATCTTCCTATGCAGACGGGTGCAGATATAGTTAGATATAGTACAGTTTTTAAGTCACATAGTCTAATCTTCCTATGCAAGCGGGTGCAGGTATGGTTAGATAAAGTACAGTTTTTAACTCACATAGTCTAATCTTCCTATGCAGACGGGTGCAGATATAGTTAGATAAAGTGCAGTTTTTAAGTCACATAGTCTAATCTTCCTATGCAGGCGGGTGCAGATATAATTAGATAAAGTACAGTTTTAAGTCACATAGTCTAATCTTCCTATGCAGACGGGTGCAGATATAGTTAGATAAAGTACAGTTTTAAGTCACATAGTCTAATCTTCCTATGCAGACGGGTGCAGATATAGTTAGATAAAGTACAGTTTTTAAGTCACATGGTCTAATCTTCCTATGCAGACGGGTGCAGATATAATTAAAGTACAGTTTTAAGTCACATAGTCTAATCTTCCTATGCTGACAGGTGCAGATATAGTTAGATAAAGTACAGTTTTAAGTCACATAGTCTAATCTTCCTATGCAGACGGGTGCAGATATAGTTAGATAAAGTACAGTTTTTAGGTCACATAGTCTAATCTTCCTATGCAGACGGGTGCAGATATAGTTAGATAAAGTACAGTTTTTAGGTCACATAGTCTAATCTTCCTATGCAGATGGGTGCAGATATAATTAGATAAAGTACAGTTTTTAAGTCACATAGTCTAATCTTCCTATGCAGCCGGGTGCAGGTATGGTTAGATAAAGTACAGTTTTTAAGTCACATAGTCTAATCTTCCTATGCAGACGGGTGCAGATATAGTTAGATAAAGTACAGTTTTTAAGTCACATAGTCTAATCTTCCTATGCAGACGGGTGCAGATATAATTAGATAAAGTACAGTTTTTAAGTCACATAGTCTAATCTTCCTATGCAGACGGGTGCAGATATAGTTAGATAAAGTACAGTTTTAAGTCACATAGTCTAATCTTCCTATGCAGACGGGTGCAGATATAGTTAGATAAAGTACAGTTTTAAGTCACATGGTCTAATCTTCCTATGCAGACGGGTGCAGATATAATTAGATAAAATACAGTTTTAAGTCACATAGTCTAATCTTCCTGTGCAGATGGGTGCAGATATAATTAGATAAAGTACAGTTTTTAAGTCACATAGTCTAATCTTCCTATGCAGATGGGTGCAGATATAGTTAGATAAAGTACAGTTTTTAAGTCACGTAGTCTAATCTTCCTATGCAGGCGGGTGCAGATATAGTTAGATAAAGTACAGTTTTTAAGTCACATAGTCTAATCTTCCTATGCAGGCGGGTGCAGATATAATTAGATAAAGTACAGTTTTTAAGTCACGTAGTCTAATCTTCCTATGCACATGGGAGGAGATAAGGTTAGGTAAACTAGAGTTGTAGGTCACATGGTCTAATCTTGGTATGCAGGGGGGTGGAGATATAGCTAGATAAAGTACAGTTTTAAGTCACATGGTCTAATCTTCCTATGCAGACGGGTGCAGATATAATTAGATAAAATACAGTTTTAAGTCATGTAGTCTAATCTTCCTATGCAGACGGGTGCAGATATAGTTAGATAAAGTACAGTTTTAAGTCACATAGTCTAATCTTCCTATGCAGACGGATGCAGGTATGGTTAGATAAAGTACAGTTTTTAAGTCACATAGTCTAATCTTCCTATGCAGACGGGTGCAGATATAGTTAGATAAAGTACACTTTTTAAGTCACATAGTCTAATCTTCCTATGCAGACGGGTGCAGATATAGTTAGATAAAGTACAGTTTTTAAGTCACATGGTCTAATCTTCCTATGCAGACGGGTGCAGATATAGTTAGATAAAGTACAGTTTTTAAGTCACATAGTCTAATCTTCCTATGCAGATGGGTGCAGATATAATTAGATAAAGTACAGTTTTTAGGTCACATAGTCTAATCTTCCTATGCAGATGGGTGCAGATATAGTTAGATAAAGTACAGTTTTTAAGTCACATAGTCTAATCTTCCTATGCAGACGGGTGAGATATAATTAGATAAAGTACAGTTTTTAAGTCACATAGTCTAATCTTCCTATGCAGATGGGTGCAGATATAATTAGATAAAGTACAGGTTTTAGGTCACATGGTCTAATCTTCCTATGCAGACGGGTGCAGATATAGTTAGATAAAGTACAGTTTTTAAGTCACATAGTCTAATCTTCCTATGCAGACGGGTGCAGATATAGTTAGATAAAGTACAGTTTTTAGGTCACATAGTCTAATCTTCCTATGCAGACGGGTGCAGATATAGTTAGATAAAGTACAGTTTTTAGGTCACATAGTCTAATCTTCCTATGCAGATGGGTGCAGATATAATTAGATAAAGTACAGTTTTTAAGTCACATAGTCTAATCTTCCTATGCAGACGGGTGCAGGTATGGTTAGATAAAGTACAGTTTTAAGTCACATAGTCTAATCTTCCTATGCAGACGGGTGCAGATATAGTTAGATAAAGTACAGTTTTTAAGTCACATAGTCTAATCTTCCTATGCAGACGGGTGCAGATATAATTAGATAAAGTACAGTTTTTAAGTCACATAGTCTAATCTTCCTATGCAGACGGGTGCAGATATAGTTAGATAAAGTACAGTTTTAAGTCACATAGTCTAATCTTCCTATGCAGACGGGTGCAGATATAGTTAGATAAAGTACAGTTTTTAAGTCACATGGTCTAATCTTCCTATGCAGACGGGTGCAGATATAATTAGATAAAATACAGTTTTTAAGTCACATAGTCTAATCTTCCTGTGCAGATGGGTGCAGATATAATTAGATAAAGTACAGTTTTTAAGTCACATAGTCTAATCTTCCTATGCAGATGGGTGCAGATATAGTTAGATAAAGTACAGTTTTTAAGTCACGTAGTCTAATCTTCCTATGCAGACGGGTGCAGATATAGTTAGATAAAGTACAGTTTTTAAGTCACATAGTCTAATCTTCCTATGCAGACGGGTGCAGATATAATTAGATAAAGTACAGTTTTTAAGTCACGTAGTCTAATCTTCCTATGCAGATGGGTGCAGATATAGTTAGATAAAGTACAGTTTTAAGTCACATAGTCTAATCTTCCTATGCAGACGGGTGCAGATATAGTTAGATAAAGTACAGTTTTTAAGTCACATGGTCTAATCTTCCTATGCAGACGGGTGCAGATATAATTAGATAAAATACAGTTTTTAAGTCATGTAGTCTAATCTTCCTATGCAGACGGGTGCAGATATAGTTAGATAAAGTACAGTTTTTAAGTCACATAGTCTAATCTTCCTATGCAGACGGATGCAGGTATGGTTAGATAAAGTACAGTTTTTAAGTCACATAGTCTAATCTTCCTATGCAGACGGGTGCAGATATAGTTAGATAAAGTACACTTTTTAAGTCACATAGTCTAATCTTCCTATGCAGACGGGTGCAGATATAGTTAGATAAAGTACAGTTTTTAAGTCACATGGTCTAATCTTCCTATGCAGACGGGTGCAGATATAGTTAGATAAAGTACAGTTTTTAAGTCACATAGTCTAATCTTCCTATGCAGATGGGTGCAGATATAATTAGATAAAGTACAGTTTTTAGGTCACATAGTCTAATCTTCCTATGCAGATGGGTGCAGATATAGTTAGATAAAGTACAGTTTTTAAGTCACATAGTCTAATCTTCCTATGCAGACGGGTGAGATATAATTAGATAAAGTACAGTTTTTAAGTCACATAGTCTAATCTTCCTATGCAGATGGGTGCAGATATAATTAGATAAAGTACAGGTTTTAGGTCACATAGTCTAATCTTCCTATGCAGACGGGTGCAGATATAGTTAGATAAAGTACAGTTTTTAGGTCACATAGTCTAATCTTCCTATGCAGACGGGTGCAGATATAGTTAGATAAAGTACAGTTTTTAGGTCGCATAGTCTAATCTTCCTATGCAGACGGGTGAAGATGTAGTTAGATAAAGTACAGTTTTTAAGTCACATAGTCTAATCTTCCTATGCAGACGGGTGCAGGTATGGTTAGATAAAGTACAGTTTTTAAGTCACATAGTCTAATCTTCCTATGCAGACGGGTGCAGATATAGTTAGATAAAGTACAGTTTTTAAGTCACATAGTCTAATCTTCCTATGCAGACGGGTGCAGATATAATTAGATAAAGTACAGTTTTTAAGTCACATAGTCTAATCTTCCTATGCAGACGGGTGCAGATATAGTTAGATAAAGTACAGTTTTAAGTTACATAGTCTAATCTTCCTATGCAGACGGGTGCAGATATAGTTAGATAAAGTACAGTTTTTAAGTCACATGGTCTAATCTTCCTATGCAGACGGCTGCAGATATAATTAAAGTACAGTTTTTAAGTCACATAGTCTAATCTTCCTATGCTGACAGCTGCAGATATAGTTAGATAAAGTACAGTTTTTAAGTCACATAGTCTAATCTTCCTATGCAGACGGGTGCAGATATAGTTAGATAAAGTACAGTTTTTAGGTCACATAGTCTAATCTTCCTATGCAGATGGGTGCAGATATAATTAGATAAAGTACAGTTTTTAGGTCACATAGTCTAATCTTCCTATGCAGACGGGTGCAGATATAATTAGATAAAGTACAGTTTTTAGGTCACATAGTCTAATCTTCCTATGCAGACAGGTGCAGATATAGTTAGATAAAGTACAGTTTTTAGGTCACATAGTCTAATCTTCCTATGAAAACGGGTGCAGATATAGTTAGATAAAGTACAGTTTTTAAGTCACATAGTCTAATCTTCCTATGCAAACGGGTGCAGGTATGGTTAAATAAAGTACAGTTTTTAAGTCACATAGTCTAATCTTCCTATGCAGATGGGTGCAGATATAGTTAGATAAAGTGCAGTTTTTAAGTCACATAGTCTAATCTTCCTATGCAGACGGGTGCAGATATAATTAGATAAAGTACAGTTTTTAAGTCACATAGTCTAATCTTCCTATGCAGACGGGTGCAGATATAGTTAGATAAAGTACAGTTTTAAGTCACATAGTCTAATCTTCCTATGCAGACGGGTGCAGATATAGTTAGATAAAGTACAGTTTTTAAGTCACATGGTCTAATCTTCCTATGCAGACGGGTGCAGATATAATTAAAGTACAGTTTTTAAGTCACATAGTCTAATCTTCCTATGCTGACAGGTGCAGATATAGTTAGATAAAGTACAGTTTTTAAGTCACATAGTCTAATCTTCCTATGCAGACGGGTGCAGATATAGTTAGTTAAAGTACAGTTTTTAGGTCACATAGTCTAATCTTCCTATGCAGACGGGTGCAGATATAGTTAGATAAAGTACAGTTTTTAGGTCACATAGTCTAATATTCCTATGCAGATGGGTGCAGATATAGTTAGATAAAGTACAGTTTTTAAGTCACATAGTCTAATCTTCCTATGCAGACGGGTGCAGATATAATTAAAGTACAGTTTTTAAGTCACATAGTCTAATCTTCCTATGCTGACAGGTGCAGATATAGTTAGATAAAGTACAGTTTTTAAGTCACGTAGTCTAATCTTCCTATGCTGACAGGTGCAGATATAGTTAGATAAAGTACAGTTTTTAAGTCACATAGTCTAATATTCCTATGCAGACGGGTGCAGATATAATTAGATAAAGTACAGTTTTTAAGTCACATAGTCTAATCTTCCTATGCAGACGGGTGCAGATATAATTAGATAAAGTACAGTTTTTAAGTCACATAGTCTAATCTTCCTATGCAGACGGGTGCAGATATAGTTAGATAAAGTACAGTTTTAAGTCACATAGTCTAATCTTCCTATGCAGACGGGTTCAGATATAGTTAGATAAAGTACAGTTTTTAAGTCACATGGTCTAATCTTCCTATGCAGACGGGTGCAGATATAATTAGATAAAATACAGTTTTTAAGTCACATAGTCTAATCTTCCTGTGCAGATGGGTGCAGATATAATTAGATAAAGTACAGTTTTTAAGTCACATAGTCTAATCTTCCTATGCAGATGGGTGCAGATATAGTTAGATAAAGTACAGTTTTTAAGTCACGCAGTCTAATCTTCCTATGCAGACGGGTGCAGATATAATTAGATAAAGTACAGTTTTAAGTCACATAGTCTAATCTTCCTATGCAGACGGGTGCAGATATAGTTAGATAAAGTACAGTTTTTAAGTCACATAGTCTAATCTTCCTATGCAGACGGGTGCAGATATAGTTAGATAAAGTACAGTTTTTAGGTCACATAGTCTAATCTTCCTATGCAGACGGGTGCAGATATAGTTAGATAAAGTACAGTTTTTAGGTCACATAGTCTAATCTTCCTATGCAGACGGGTGCAGATATAGTTAGATAAAGTACAGTTTTTAGGTCGCATAGTCTAATCTTCCTATGCAGACGGGTGCAGATATAGTTAGATAAAGTACAGTTTTTAAGTCACATAGTCTAATCTTCCTATGCAGACGGGTGCAGGTATGGTTAGATAAAGTACAGTTTTTAAGTCACATAGTCTAATCTTCCTATGCAGACGGGTGCAGATATAGTTAGATAAAGTACAGTTTTTAAGTCACATAGTCTAATCTTCCTATGCAGACGGGTGCAGATATAATTAGATAAAGTACAGTTTTTAATTCACATAGTCTAATCTTCCTATGCAGACGGGTGCAGATATAGTTAGATAAAGTACAGTTTTAAGTTACATAGTCTAATCTTCCTATGCAGACGGGTGCAGATATAGTTAGATAAAGTACAGTTTTTAAGTCACATGGTCTAATCTTCCTATGCAGACGGGTGCAGATATAATTAAAGTACAGTTTTTAAGTCACATAGTCTAATCTTCCTATGCTGACAGCTGCAGATATAGTTAGATAAAGTACAGTTTTTAAGTCACATAGTCTAATCTTCCTATGCAGACGGGTGCAGATATAATTAGATAAAGTACAGTTTTTAGGTCACATAGTCTAATCTTCCTATGCAGACAGGTGCAGATATAGTTAGATAAAGTACAGTTTTTAGGTCACATAGTCTAATCTTCCTATGCAGACGGGTGCAGATATAGTTAGATATAGTACAGTTTTTAAGTCACATAGTCTAATCTTCCTATGCAAACGGGTGCAGGTATGGTTAGATAAAGTACAGTTTTTAAGTCACATAGTCTAATCTTCCTATGCAGACGGGTGCAGATATAGTTAGATAAAGTGCAGTTTTTAAGTCACATAGTCTAATCTTCCTATGCAGACGGGTGCAGATATAATTAGATAAAGTACAGTTTTTAAGTCACATAGTCTAATCTTCCTATGCAGACGGGTGCAGATATAGTTAGATAAAGTACAGTTTTAAGTCACATAGTCTAATCTTCCTATGCAGACGGGTGCAGATATAGTTAGATAAAGTACAGTTTTTAAGTCACATGGTCTAATCTTCCTATGCAGACGGGTGCAGATATAATTAAAGTACAGTTTTTAAGTCACATAGTCTAATCTTCCTATGCTGACAGGTGCAGATATAGTTAGATAAAGTACAGTTTTTAAGTCACATAGTCTAATCTTCCTATGCAGACGGGTGCAGATATAGTTAGATAAAGTACAGTTTTTAGGTCACATAGTCTAATCTTCCTATGCAGACGGGTGCAGATATAGTTAGATAAGGTACAGTTTTTAGGTCACATAGTCTAATCTTCCTATGCAGATGGGTGCAGATATAATTAGATAAAGTACAGTTTTTAAGTCACATAGTCTAATCTTCCTATGCAGACGGGTGCAGGTATGGTTAGATAAAGTACAGTTTTTAAGTCACATAGTCTAATCTTCCTATGCAGACGGGTGCAGATATAGTTAGATAAAGTACAGTTTTTAAGTCACATAGTCTAATCTTCCTATGCAGACGGGTGCAGATATAATTAGATAAAGTACAGTTTTTAAGTCACATAGTCTAATCTTCCTATGCAGACGGGTGCAGATATAGTTAGATAAAGTACAGTTTTAAGTCACATAGTCTAATCTTCCTATGCAGACGGGTGCAGATATAGTTAGATAAAGTACAGTTTTTAAGTCACATGGTCTAATCTTCCTATGCAGACGGGTGCAGATATAATTAGATAAAATACAGTTTTTAAGTCACATAGTCTAATCTTCCTGTGCAGATGGGTGCAGATATAATTAGATAAAGTACAGTTTTTAAGTCACATAGTCTAATCTTCCTATGCAGATGGGTGCAGATATAGTTAGATAAAGTACAGTTTTTAAGTCACGTAGTCTAATCTTCCTATGCAGACGGGTGCAGATATAGTTAGATAAAGTACAGTTTTTAAGTCACATAGTCTAATCTTCCTATGCAGACGGGTGCAGATATAATTAGATAAAGTACAGTTTTTAAGTCACGTAGTCTAATCTTCCTATGCAGATGGGTGCAGATATAGTTAGATAAAGTACAGTTTTAAGTCACATAGTCTAATCTTCCTATGCAGACGGGTGCAGATATAGTTAGATAAAGTACAGTTTTTAAGTCACATGGTCTAATCTTCCTATGCAGACGGGTGCAGATATAATTAGATAAAATACAGTTTTTAAGTCACATAGTCTAATCTTCCTGTGCAGATGGGTGCAGATATAATTAGATAAAGTACAGTTTTTAAGTCACATAGTCTAATCTTCCTATGCAGATGGGTGCAGATATAGTTAGATAAAGTACAGTTTTTAAGTCACGTAGTCTAATCTTCCTATGCAGACGGGTGCAGTTATAGTTAGATAAAGTACAGTTTTTAAGTCACATAGTCTAATCTTCCTATGCAGACGGGTGCAGATATAATTAGATAAAGTACAGTTTTTAAGTCACGTAGTCTAATCTTCCTATGCAGATGGGTGCAGATATAGTTAGATAAAGTACAGTTTTTAAGTCACGTAGTCTAATCTTCCTATGCAGACGGGTGCAGATATAGTTAGATAAAGTACAGTTTTTAAGTCACATAGTCTAATCTTCCTATGCAGACGGGTGCAGATATAGTTAGATAAAGTACAGTTTTTAAGTCACATAGTCTAATCTTCCTATGCAGATGGGTGCAGATATAATTAGATAAAGTACAGTTTTTAAGTCACGTAGTCTAATCTTCCTATGCAGATGGGTGCAGATATAGTTAGATAAAGTACAGTTTTTAAGTCACGTAGTCTAATCTTACTATGCAGACGGGTGCAGATATAGTTAGATAAAGTACAGTTTTTAGGTCACATAGTCTAATCTTCCTATGCAGACGGGTGCAGATATAATTAGATAAAGTACAGTTTTTAAGTTACGTAGTCTAATCTTCCTATGCAGACAGGTGCAGATATAATTAGATAAAGTACAGTTTTTAAGTCACATAGTCTAATCTTCCTATGCAGACGGGTGCAGATATAGTTAGATAAAGTACAGTTTTTAAGTCACATAGTCTAATCTTACTATGCAGACGGGTGCAGATATAGTTAGATAAAGTACAGTTTTTAAGTCACATAGTCTAATCTTCCTATGCAGACGGGTGCAGATATAATTAGATAAAGTACAGTTTTTAAGTCACATAGTCTATACTTTATTTTAGGAGGACTTGAATCTCTGATTTTGTTCTTCTCAGGTAAGTGCAAATATCCATAATCATGTATGACTTTATTATTCAGATGTGAAAAGATTTGGTAATATTTCTCAAGTTCACCAATTATTTTTTTTTTATTTTTAACATTTGTTTACCAGGAAAGTCCAGCTGGGATAGAGCCCATTTTCAGCAGAAACCCACACAAATGCAAGGAAGATGGTCTGATTCAGCACAGAAGGCACCCCAGCAAGGAATCAAACCAGTGAACCTCTTGCTGTGAGGTGACAATACTAACTGCTGCACCACTGCACCACCCAGGGGCTCATACACTTATATTTTGCAATTCTCAATCCAAATTCTATAAACACTCAATCATTAAATATGGCACAGAAGAGTAAAAGGAACAAAATGCATTAATCTGGGATAGATTCAATAAATACCCTCTCAGCAAGAGGCGTTCAATTGTACACGACTGCAGTGATGGTAGCAAATTCAATAACATCATTGGGTGTAGAATTTTAAAAGTGAAAACGGGTTTAATTTTAAGGCAACAGGTCTGGAGTAATTACAGTTAGTCAAAATGAGTCACCATGCTTTATACGGATGAGATTATCTAGGTTTTGTTTAGACTTGTGACACAGGAGTTTATTTACATTCATGATGCTCTAGAATGTTCTGTTGGAACTGTGCAGGTAGGGATTTGTAACTTCATTAATGTGTCCATGGACCTTTCTGAGCAGGTACTGTTATCAAACTGTGAATCAGGTGATTATGTATAAGCTGAGTAACATGGAAAAATAGGACCTTCAGTGATAATGAAGTGACAATAACACGCAGAAACAATGCAACATAGTGTAAGAAAAACACATATACCTAGATTATTTTGGGTAATTTGCCCACAAGACTCCCCATTTCCTTACCGGTAAGTATTGCAGACCTACATCCTAGCAATGCAAAAATTAGTCGCATTACAAATCATAACCCAAACAACATGATGGTTGGAACAGCTTCCAGTCAGCAGAGCTTTCACTTAGTAAGCAGGAGGCAGAGGACACCGTGGTAGCGATAGCTGAGGTACGAGGGTTTGATTATGAAGGAAGGTGCAGTGAGCTGTTTTACTTTTCTCATAGACAAACATCGATGGTGATGTTTGGCTTTGTCTGTTGAGGCTGCAATAATACCCATTTGTTAACCGGGTAGGCCCACTGGACACACAGTCCCTTTTCAGGGGCAGCCTAGGAGCACTGTCAATCCAAATGATTTGCTCAAAGGTATACAGAAGGCAAATGAGGGGTAAGCCTTAACCACCTTCACCAGCTGTAATGTTGCTTAGTTGTTAGACTTGGTGTAGGAAGGTGGCAGCTATGGAGATTACGTTTATTTCTTCTAACTGCACAATCATAAAGAACGTATAACCATGGTTAAGGAGAGTGAAAAACAATGTTAATGTGATAATGAGTATGGCTTGCATTTTCTTCATCTTATTTCCCTTTTTTATTCTACTTGCAGTTATCAAACAGCCTAAAATAAAAGCTAAACCATCAATAAGACTTGACCACAAGTATTGCGCATATTTTTAAAGATGAAATAAGACTCCACATTTATACCAGCTCCTAGGTTTAGTTGTTTCTCAAAAGTGCTACCGAGCACAAGAAATGCCTTTATGAACAGTTAGAGAGACATGGGTAGGAACATTGACAGCCACAGGTCTGAACAGTAATAGGGGTGGCCTAATGGTTAAGGTGTTTACCTTACAAACACAAGGTGCATGGTTTGAGTCTCACAAGGGATAATTGGCTAGGCTTAAAATGGTTTGCAAGGGCAGTTAGCCTAGTACTAACCTATGAACCTAATATCAGTTACTGTGCAGTCTGCTTTCTATTATGTTTTATTTACACATAAAAACTGAATTTGCGCCAAGTCAATCAAGCAAGCTTTCCTTGTTTAGCACATCAGCTGAATAAGCAATATTCTCTCCCCTCTCGTCTTCTCATTTATGTTACACACAGTGCCCTTTCAAAGTACATCATACATACCAAGCTTCCTCTTTTGCAAAACCTCTGTTATCTGCTCATACCATTCCTCTCTGTCCAGATTTTTGCCTCATATTTTTGGCCTGTTCCTCATAAAATTTGTGGTTTTCTGGCAAATCATTGAGGATTGATTTCACTAAATAATACAGAATAATGACAGATATTTGAGTTTCAGACTTCATATTCTTCAGAAAATACACAATAATGCAAAACCTGTAATTGTAGTAATTTTTTAAGTTTATAGGAGCAATATTTAAAATCTGTCCCTATTTTTGGGCCTTTGTCCCCCCATTAGTTTTGGCTTTGTCCAGACGTCTTGCACCAAGAGGTTGAGAGGTATGGCTCACACCATGTAGTCCACTGTCTTCAAACTTGACATTTCCTCCATCCGCACACATGCACCCCAAAGTCTCCTGTTTCTCAAATACTATTTTTATTGTCTCTCCCTTACTTTTACCTCCAGTTGTGTCTCCTTCCTCTGCTCTACTATTGCATTTTTCATCCTCCATACATGTTAATGCTACTCACTCCTCATCTGACCACCCATCATCTTCTGCTAACACCCCACATAACCAAAGCTTCCATGTTTTTATTATCTCTTTCTAGTAAACACACCTCAACCACTTTTCTCTAAAGTAACTGTCACCCAAATCTGTTAGCTTCCAGCTGCTCACAAATAAAATGAAACTGCAGTGGCTACCATCTCATTTCCCTGTCCTAAATCCTTTTATCCCTCCTCTCACTTCTGTCTCCATTACCATCATAGGCTCACTCACTAGGCTAATGACCACTAGGGCCTTTATAAGCCTAACCATGCAACCCAAATATATCTCACAAGTTGTTGTGGCTTAGAGGTTATTCTACAAGGTAGATGCTAGCTAGGGCATGATTTAATAGTTGTCTCTGTCCATAAGAGACATAGGTGCCAGACCAGGGGTGATTTTTTTGATTTTTCATCCAGTGATCCAAGTTACACTTGAATAGGGTAGGGAAGGGCTCTGCTTAACATGGATGGAAACTCTATTTCAGAGAATGAGAATTCCCTGACATACATACCTGTCCCTCAAACATGTCCTGTTTATGATGTAATCAAAGTTTAGGTCCTTAGATCTCATAGTTCTGGTGCTGTTCATTCTGTCAATATGCAAAAGGTCCATTAGAGCAGGATCCAAGGATGTCTTATATGTCAGGTATAGATCACCTCTCAGCAGTCTGTAAGAAACAGAGTATAGACTTAGGGCGTTTCTACCCTGTATTATTTTTGTGAGGAACCTCTGTGGGCATT
This sequence comes from Protopterus annectens, assembly GCF_019279795.1. Classification (NCBI taxonomy): domain Eukaryota; kingdom Metazoa; phylum Chordata; order Ceratodontiformes; family Protopteridae; genus Protopterus; species Protopterus annectens. The sequence goes on from NC_056747.1 coordinate 1,292,224,887, forward strand.
CTAGTTGTTGCATGTGCCTGGTCAGGTACATATTGAAGGGGGTGTTATACTCAATGATGGGTCTGGTGAGCGCTAGGTACAGTCACATGATGACCTTTCTGAACCTAGGTGCCATGTACTTAATTATGAGTTGAGTGATATGAATGACTTTCTTACTACCTTAGACACATGCCTATCAAAGGCCAGGTTACTATCTATATGAGTCCCTAAATCCCTGACTACTGGGTCTAGTTTTAGGGTTGTTTTATTGATGAGGTAGTTTCCCTGAGAGCCCAACTCCCCAAAAGGTAGTATTATGCATTTCTTGGCACTGAGTTTTAAGTCATGGCTTTGGCACCAGTCATTTGTATGCATTAGACCTTCCTGTAAGCTGTCAGTATCTTGTGGGGATTCTATAGCTGCTCCTAGTTTGCAATAATCTGCAAATTTAGTCAGCCAGAAGTTCTTGACATTAATCTTGACTTCTGAAAAGTAGATGGCAAAGAGGGACAGACTCATCACGGAGCCCTGAGGAACTCTTTTAGTCAGTGGCCTCTTTGTAGCTATGGTCTCTCCGATCTTAACTTCCTGGATCCTATCTGTGAGTCAGCTGGGCATCTAGCAAGTTAGATAAGGGTTTATGCTCAGTTCTATGAGTTTGTTTATAGTGCCTGAGTGGGGTTGTATTGAATGTTTGTTTATAGTGCCTGAGTGGGGTTGTATTGAATGTTTGTTTATAGTGCCTGAGTGGGGTTGTATTGAATGTTTGTTTATAGTGCCTGAGTGGGGTTGTATTGAATGTTTGTTTATAGTGCCTGAGTGGGGTTGTATTGAATGTTTGTTTATAGTGCCTGAGTGGGGTTGTATTGAATGTTTGTTTATAGTGCCTGAGTGGGGTTGTATTGAATGTTTGTTTATAGTGCCTGAGTGGGGTTGTATTGCATGTTTGTTTATAGTGCCTGAGTGGGGTTGTATTGAATGTTTGTTTATAGTGCCTGAGTGGGGTTGTATTGAATGTTTGTTTATAGTGCCTGAGTGGGGTTGTATTGCATGTTTGTTTATAGTGCCTGAGTGGGGTTGTATTGAATGTTTGTTTATAGTGCCTGAGTGGGGTTGTATTGAATGTTTGTTTATAGTGCCTGAGTGGGGTTGTATTGAATGTTTGTTTATAGTGCCTGAGTGGGGTTGTATTGAATGTTTGTTTATAGTGCCTGAGTGGGGTTGTATTGAATGTTTGTTTATAGTGCCTGAGTGGGGTTGTATTGCATGTTTGTTTATAGTGCCTGAGTGGGGTTGTATTGAATGTTTGTTTATAGTGCCTGAGTGGGGTTGTATTGAATGTTTGTTTATAGTGCCTGAGTGGGGTTGTATTGAATGTTTGTTTATAGTGCCTGAGTGGGGTTGTATTGAATGTTTGTTTATAGTGCCTGAGTGGGGTTGTATCGAATGTTTGTTTATAGTGCCTGAGTGGGGTTGTATTGAATGTTTGTTTATAGTGCCTCAGTGGGGTTGTATTGAATGTTTGTTTATAGTGCCTGAGTGGGGTTGTATTGAATGTTTGTTTATAGTGCCTAAGTGGGGTTGTATTGAATGTTTGTTTATAGTGCCTGAGTGGGGTTGTATTGAATGTTTGTTTATAGTGCCTGAGTGGGGTTGTATTGAATGTTTGTTTATAGTGCCTGAGTGGGGTTGTATTGAATGTTTGTTTATAGTGCCTGAGTGGGGTTGTATTGAATGTTTGTTTATAGTGCCTGAGTGGGGTTGTATTGAATGTTTGTTTATAGTGCCTGAGTGGGGTTGTATTGAATGTTTGTTTATAGTGCCTGAGTGGGGTTGTATTGAATGCCTTAGCTAGGTCAAGGCAGGCAGTATGCACTGGTTTTACCCTGTCCATCTGTCCATTGCCTTGGTGACCTTCTCAAAGAAGTTCCCCAGGATTAGCAGGCATGACCTGCTTTTGACCAGACTAAACAGGGTGGGCTCCAATGTCTGAAGGTTTTCTATGTCTAGTTACTTACTTCCATGATAATTCTTTCCATGGCTTTGCATGTGAGAGTAGTCAGACTAATGAGTCTGTAGTTCACAGGATCTATTGATGCTTCACCCTTGTGCAAAGGAATAACCATTGCAGTGCTCCATTCACACGGCATAAAGCCTGTTCAGAGGCTATAGTTGAATAATGACTCCAGTGGCTCTGACAGGCCATATTTCAGGCTATTTCAGAGGCATTCTAGGATATTATCTGACACATTGAAGCTGTGTTATTGGCCTCAGAGAGTGCAGTTGGGATCTGCTCCATATTGATAGTTGGAGGGGTTATGTTAGATGATATTCCCTGGGTGGTGGTGTGCAGTGAGTGAAGGGTAAATTTGGAGCTGAATTTGTTGGTCAGTAGATTTGCTAAATCTCCTGGCTGTGTGAATGTGGCTCCATTTACAACCAGTTTGACATACCATTGTGTGCTGCTTTTGAAGTTTCTGACATACTAAAGATGGCCTTATGGTTGTTCTTGGCCTGGGAAGCTATCTTTAACCTCAGAACTGGATTTATTGGACTTAATTATCCCTGTAATTTGTTGATTTAGTTTGATGAGAAAGTATCTTTTTGGCTATAACTTTTTTTTCTTTTGTTGTACAACCTGTTTAATTTTGGATTCCACCAGAGTGGCTTGGTTTTAGATTTTGTTTTGGGCTAAATTCTGGTAGGTACAAGAGTCTCTATGCTACCACTGACATAGCTGTAGAGAGTTTTTACAATTTTGCCTAGACTGCTGTAGTATTTGAGTTTGGAGGGGCTTGGAATTTGAGGGGTTATCACTTAATACGAGGCAATTTGCCTTGGAATACTTCCTAAATGTTATAGGGCTTATTGGGGTTACAGAAGTGATTTTTATTTCAAAGGAGACTGCTTTGTGATCTGATCTTACCAGAGAGGACATGACACTGGGTGGAGTGTGCAGCAGTCTCTCATCTTTGTGAGCACCAGGTACATTATGTTGGCCCCTCTAGTGGGTGCCTGCAATGTCTAATCAGTGGTGTTTGTGTTTGCAATGTCCAGGAATCTCTGTGCTTGCAAATTTGGGGTTGTGTGGGATTTCCATTCTATAAATGGGTAATTTAAGTCCCACATGACTATGGGATTTGATTGAATGGTGAGTGTCTCTAGTAGGTATAAGTATGTGCTATGGGTTTCCTGGGACATAGAGGGTGACTTATAAATTGCTACTATATGATATGGGAACTTGTCTAGCGTAATCTGTACATGGAGAAACTCCAGTGTGTCATCCTGTTTAACCAACCTAGAGGGATGCTTGCTATTGATGTAGATTGAGACATTTTAACCTTTTTTCCCTGTCTGTGCAGTTGCCAGTCTAAATGTGGTGAACGCAATCAAGCCTTGCACTGCCGGGTCACTCTCTGCAGCTTTCAACCATTTCTCAGAAACTGCACAGAAATCTGCATTCTTCAGGGAGAGGAGAGGTTGGAGGAGGTGAAGCTTCTTGTTTAAACTCCTGGCATTGAGCTGGGACACGTTTAGATCCCCTTGGGTTGATTTTGCTATGTTAAAATGTTTGCCAATTTGGCATTGCTTAAAAAAGGCTCTATAGGGGAGGAGGAGAATGTTTTAGGCAATATTCTATGCCTAGAGGGGAGAGGTACAAACAATATTTAGCAAGGCAAGGTGGTTTATTAAGTGTATCATCCCATGCTGACAGATATTGATCCCCTTAGAATGATACCAGAAACTAAGCCAATTATTAAAGTCAATCATCTTTTGTTGGTATTGTGGCATCATCCTTGGTGATGATAATATGCTGCTCAGTGCTAGGCTCATACCCACCTGAGACACATAGTCTGAGAGTTCTATCATGTCTCTCTTTATATAGTCCAGGGAGGTACATCTCAGGTCACGTACACCTACATGGACTATGACTGAGTCATTCTGGTACTCATTGTTTTCTCTTAGTCCAGCCAGGTTAGTGGGGCATCTGTATATCATACAATGGAGTCCCCTATGACTAGAGCCCACAGTGGTGTGCTGGACTGCCTATGGGCTTTTTAGCTGAGGGTCCACTGGGTGTGTTGCTTTTGTTGAATGCTGTTTTGGTTTGCTGAGAATAATTTTTCCAGGTGGAATGTCTAAGACGTATTTGGGATTTGGAAATCTTTCCTTTACATGCCTCAGCATAAGCTGGGCTATGTTTGAGGTGCATACTACATGTGGTGAGTGCATCATGTGTGTTTCTGACAACCCGATTTTTACTTTGTGTGCTTGTATGTGAGAGCTTTGCCTCCAACGAGATGGCATGCATATACATCTCTCACATACTGTATCTGTTTCTTTGAGGATTAAATGGTTATCAGTGAACAAGAGACAATTGCTACATTGTACTAAGATACCCATGTCCACCAAAATGGCTGAGAAGAAATTGGGAAGGTGCATATCCATGATGTCAGGTCCTTTATTAGGTGAGCTACAAAGGTGTGGTGCACAAGGGATTACATGAGGAGGGTGCTTTTCGGACTAGGGACTAGCCCAGGCAATATAATGTTAAATTTAAGGGTACGCACTCCTCAACACATGAACTAATTGCTCTGTGCTTCTCAAAGAGCTAAGTAATTTCTCTATAATCATGGAGTTACTGGGTACAGTTTTAGTGGTAGTTCTATAGGAGAATTGTATCTTCTATGTGTCTGCTAGTATACAGAGCACTTTCAACCACCTCAGCAAGATGAATATTTCTTTGCAAATATGCCAGATGTATACAGGCACTAAAAACACAAAATAATAACTACTATAACCTCTGGCCAATAAATGACTAAACTCCGAGCGCTTCCCATGTGTTTCCTAACTCAGACAGACCAAGCTACCAACTACTAGCACAAGGTGAATAAACTGAGCCCTGTTAATATAAAAACACACAAAAAGTGTACTTATTTATTATTTATTTTGCATTTGCTAACTGGGATAGTCCGACTGAGTCACATAACCTGTTTTCAGTGGAGGCCAGGGGAGAAAAGCTCCACATTTAGACATTTAGGTACATACACAGATAGATTACAATTTTTACAACAATAATGTTAGTTAAAGACTTAACATGATGCATTTAGGTGCGTACACTGATAGAATACAATTTTAAAGCAATAATGTTAGTAATGACTTTACACAATCCATTACAAGCAGATTAGAATTGAAGAAAGAAATAAATGGCCAGTTGCTTATAGTTTTGCTTAAAATTTAAATTAACTTCTAAGATATTAAATGTATTGACAATAGATTATTTGAGAAGTTAACGGTTAATGTACTTAGCATCATGTTACCATAAGACTAGGTTTACACTACATTATATAAATAGCTTTACTTAGAGAAGGGGAGAAATGACACAGACGATTTGAGAAGTTATACATTTAGAGAGGTTTAGAGAGACAGGAAGTAGAATGTAGACTATGTTTAGGGTGTGGGGGGAGAGGGGGAGGTACTAAAGCCTTCCTGTGTGATTCCCCAGCTCAGACTGACCAGTCAACCTTCTATTCCTCCCTAGAAAAGCAATCCTAGGCCTTCTTAATGTAAAACTACACCATAGTTATCCCAAAGGGAGTTCAAACAGGATAATCAAACAAACTTGCTAGAAACACACACTTTAAAAATGACTGCAATGCAGAAAAAAAAAAAACAGCAGCGAGGTCAGTGAAAAGCAGTGCCCTTTACTCTGATTAAAGGCAGAACAATACAATAAATCTCTCTCGCTTTCTCCTTCTGTACTTCATCACGCTGTATCACTTACTTGTATATCATGTAATACTGTGTTTTCTTGTTAATATACATGTCTAGTTATCATTTGACCTCATAACAATGTACCTGCTTACTTGTAACTCATGAAATTTTTAGGTTATCTGTATAAGCTTTGTATATCTCTGTAAGTAACTGGAGCTTTTCTCCCTGGACCACCCCTGAAAATGAGTTATTCTGACTCAGTCGGATCATCCCTATAAACAAATGTCAAATAAATAAATAAATAATTTGGAAATATGGCAGAAGTACTCGACAATGTCTTATAAAAGTACAAAAAATCAGTTTAAAGTACTTGTCTTTGCTAGGATTGCACTAGATACAAGCCAAGTGTTTGTGAGCCCTGTTTCATCAAGAACAACTTTGATGATAAACGTATCCTGTCTTGTATCCCATCCAGCCTGACTCCTCTTCATGTCTTCTCATTTATAGTCACCTCTAATAATGGTCCATTGTACAATACCTTCACCTCCATACCTCTCAACCTCTTGGAGCAAGGAATCTGGACAAAGCCATAAATAATGGGGGGACAAAGGCCCTAAAAAGGACACTTTTTAAATATTGCTCTTGCAAACTTAGAAAGTTGATAGAATAACATGTTTTCTGTTAGAATGAATTTTCTGGGGAGTATGAAGTCTGAATCTCAAATATCTGTCATTATTTTCTGACTTTAACCTTCAATAATTTGCCAGAAAACCACAATTTTATGAGAAAGAGATCAAAAATATGAGGCAAAAATCTGGAAATTGTGGGAAAATCTGTACAGTTAAGAGGTATAATCACCTCTAACTTATAAACCTCTCCCCTGGGTTTACTGCTCACAGCACTCTAAAACCATAAACTTCTATTAAACTGATAGAGCTTTTTGCGTATCAAGCACATTTGCCCTCCATCATAGACTCTGTCCTATCTGTTCATTCCAGAAATTTTGCCATTAACATCAAATGGTCTATAGACAATTGTCCCTTAGAACCCCCCACTTACAATCCTTCTACTAACCTGCGTAAAACATTTCCCATCATCATCATCATTAAGAAGATCTTAACAACGATTTTAGTATCGGTATTAATCAGTGGTACTGTCCTGTACTTTGTGAAGTCCTAATTTTAGCATCTGTATTAATTAGCAGTACTTACTTGTAATTTATAGATCCCTGCCCATCCACTTTCCATATGCATTGCACCACAACTGACACCTTTCACATTGTTACTGACATCTAATTATTATTAAAAATGCATACTGAGGTCATTTTCGTTCCTATCATTTTATCCAACTAACACTAAGGACCAGTCTATCTCTTGCTACTTCCACCTTAGTTGCACTCAAAGCTGAGAGGCTGGTGATAACATTGAACAGAGTCCTAGTGACACTTCTGTTGCATCAAAACACATGCATTTTATTTATTAACAATGGCTTAATGGAAATGTATTAACAATTGTTTATTGGGAACCTCCGACTGGGCCACTGGTAACCATTTTCCTTTAGTTCCTTCCAAAACTGAAGCACAGCACACTCACTGCCAGCAACATCCCTACTGATGTTATCTCCGTAACAGCCAACACCCTAGCGACCCCTATTTCTATCTTAATAAACAGCTCCATCCAAGGAAGTTATGTTCCTGACTAGTGACAAAATCTGTTATCATACCTGCACACAAAGGAGATAACTCTGCCGAAGATAGCAACTACTGACTTATAGCTGTTCTGTCCTCGCTATCAAAAATAGATGAAAAATGTAGCCAAGCAGAACTCCTTAAATTTGTAACTGGCAACAACCTGCTGTCATCAGCTCTGCATGGTTTCAGACCAGATCCCAGTACTATTAACAGCATTACTCGGTTACACCAACCAAGTCAACGTCCAGAGGAACTCCTGAAAGCTTGTCTCCTCGCTCTTCCTGGATCTGTCAAAAGCACTCGACACAGTCTTTCATCAGGTGTTTCTTACCTGTCTACAGTACCCTATGCTCTTCAACATGTTTATTAACACCCTGCTCACATCTACCAATGATATCACAAATGTTCAATGACATCACACTTATCTGTGCAGAAAAACACTCCATCACAAATGTTCAATGACATCACACTCATCTGTGCAGCAAAACACTCCATCACAAATGTTCAATGACATCACAATCATCTGTGCAGCAAAACACTCCTTCATGTTAAAAAAAAAAAGACCTAAAAAAGCATTTTCTGCTGTGAAATCTGGCTTCTTATATCTCATCTCCTGTTAAATGCCAGGAAAACTAAGCTCATACTATTCTTACCAAAAACTCACTCCCTTGAAAAACAGCTTCTTCATGTTGTCAGCCAACAACAAATCAACAGAAAGCATCACACAAACCAAGCTGCTAGGCACCATGAGAGAGAAACATCCAATAGCATATCAAAAATGAAATAATTTATTCTATAGTTGTGGCTCGACGGTCAGGATATAATAGATGAACATCTGTGGGTTCTGTTCAAGCAGATTTATTATGTACAAACACATCAGGATTGAGGCTTAATAATGTTAACGTAGGTAAACTTATAAACAAACTAGCTATCACACTCATACATGCTCACTCTCTGGCCGCACTTTCAAAATGGCACTGAAGCTAGCACATGCTTGCTATTTATATGCATGCGCCATCCTTGAAATGCTTCTTAAAGGTACAACACACACACTCTTTTCTACAATAATAAACACTTTCTTACTGATAACACCAGAAAAACTAAGGCTTCCACACCCCTCCTCTCCTCTCCTCTACTCTCCTCTCCAAATAGGTATATGCCCTCCTCCCCCATTTTCACCAACATTCTACAATCTATTCTCACTAAATCTGAACAATGCTATAATAAAACTGCAAGATTCACTACTAGCCGCACATCTAAATCTCACCACTGTCTGACACTAAAACAAGTACAGCGGCCATAATTTGCACACTGACTAGATTTCTTTCAGTTGACTGTAGCTCGTAAAATCATATACAAACCTGCTCTAACTGCACCCCAGGTGACCCAGGTTTGATTAGCATCTCTGGCATCTGAGGTACTGGCACAGAGATATGAATCTGTCCATCCGAGGGAGAGGGAGAGGGAGTTTGTCAGAAATGTTCCCTGAAGGGAGGCATGGTTCATAGAAGGGTGTAGCCCTCAAATGTACTAATGTATACAGAGGTAGGGTGGGGAAATAAAGGTAGGTCAGAAGCAGTTGCCAACACCACCCACAAAACCCTTAAGATCTACGCTGGCCCCAGCTCATTCAGAGAAATTGTGTGAGAAGGAAATACCAGCAGACAGACCTGGTCATGGCTGAGACAGTTATATAGAGTGATGCAAAGTGCAGCGCACAGACCTGGTCATGGCTGAGACAGTTATATAGAGTGATGCAGACTGCAGCACACAGACCTGGTCATGGCTGAGACAGTTATATAGAGTGATGCAGACTGCAGCACACAGACCTGGTCATGGCTGAGACAGTTATATAGAGTGATGCAGAGTGCAGCACACAGACCTGGTCATGGCTGAGACAGTTATATAGAGTGACGCAGAGTGCAGCACACAGACCTGGTCATGGCTGAGACAGTTATATAGAGCGATGCAGACTGCAGCACACAGACCTGGTCATGGCTGAGACAGTTATATAGAGTGATGCAGAGAGCAGCACACAGACCTGGTCATGGCTGAGACAGTTATATAGAATGATGTAGAGTGCAGCACACAGACCTGGTCATGGCTGAGACAGTTATATAAAGTGATGAAGAGTGCAGCACACAGACCTGGTCATGGCTGAGACAGTTATATAGAGTGACGCAGAGTGCAGCACACAGACCTGGTCATGGCTGAGACAGTTATATAGAGTGACGCAGAGTGCAGCACACAGACCTGGTCATGGCTGAGACAGTTATACAGAGTGATGTAGAGTGCAGCGCACAGACCTGGTCATGGCTGAAACAGTTATATAGAGTGATGCAGAGTGCAGCACACAGACCTGGTCATGGCTGAGACAGTTATACAGAGTGATGTAGAGTGCAGCACACAGACCTGGTCATGGCTGAGACAGTTATATAGAGTGATGCAGAGTGCAGCACACAGACCTGGTCATGGCTGAGACAGTTATATAAAGTGACGCAGAGTGCAGCACACAGACCTGGTCATGGCTGAGACAGTTATACAGAGTGATGTAGAGTGCAGCACACAGACCTGGTCATGGCTGAGACAGTTATATAGAGTGACGCAGAGTGCAGCACACAGACCTGGTCATGGCTGAGACAGTTATATAGAGTGACGCAGAGTGCAGCACACAGACCTGGTCATGGCTGAGACAGTTATATAGAATGATGTCGACTGCAGCACACAGACCTGGTCATGGCTGAGACAGTTATATAGAATGATGTCGACTGTAGCACACAGACCTGGTCATGGCTGAGACAGTTATATAGAGTGATGCAGAGTGCAGCGCACAGACCTGGTCATGGCTGAGACAGTTATATAGAGTGATGTAGAGTGCAGCACACAGACTTGGTCATAGCTGAGACAGTTATATAGAGTGAAGCAGAGTGCAGCGCACAGACCTGGTCATGGCTGAGACAGTTATATTGAGTGATGCAGAGTGCAGCGCACAGACCTGGTCATGGCTGAGACAGTTATATAGAGTGACGCAGAGTGCAGCGCACAGACCTAGTCATGGCTGAGACAGTTATATAGAGTGATGCAGAGTGCAGCACACAGACCGGGTCATGGCTGATACAGTTATATAGAGTGATGTAGAGTGCAGCGCACAGACCTGGTCATGGCTGAGACAGTTATATAGAGTGATGCAGAGTGCAGCACACAGACCTGGTCATGGCTGAGACTGTTATATAGAGTGATGCACAGTGCAGCGCACAGACCTGGTCATGGCTGAGACAGTTATATAGAGTGATGTAGAGTGCAGCGCACAGACCTGGTCATGGCTGAGACAGTTATATAGAGTGATGCAGAGTGCAGCACACAGACCTGGTCATGGCTGAGACAGTTATATAGAGTGATGTAGAGTGCAGCGCACAGACCTGGTCATGGCTGAGACAGTTATATAGAGTGATGTAGAGTGCAGCGCACAGACCTGGTCATGGCTGAGACAGTTATATAGAGTGATGTAGAGTGCAGCGCACAGACCTGGTCATGGCTGAGACAGTTATATAGAATGATGTAGAGTGCAGCGCACAGACCTGGTCATGGCTGAGACAGTTATATAGAATGATGTCGAGTGCAACACACAGACCTGGTCATGGCTGAGACAGTTATATAGAGTGATGCAGAGTGAAGCACACAGACCTGGTCATGGCTGAGACAGTTATATAGAGTGACGCAGAGTGCAGCACACAGGCCTGGTCATGGCTGAGACAGTTATATAGAGTGATGCAGAGTGCAGCGCACAGACCTGGTCATGGCTGAGACAGTTATATAGAGTGATGTCGACTGCAGCACACAGACCTGGTCATGGCTGAGACAGTTATATAGAGTGACGCAGAGTGCAGCACACAGACCTGGTCATGGCTGAGACAGTTATATAGAGTGATGCAGAGTGCAGCACACAGACCTGGTCATGGCTGAGACTGTTATATAGAGTGATGCACAGTGCAGCGCACAGACCTGGTCATGGCTGAGACAGTTATATAGAATGATGCAGAGTGCAGCGCACAGACCTGGTCATGGCTGAGACTGTTATATAGAGTGATGCAGAGTGCAGCACACAGACCTGGTCATGGCTGAGACAGTTATATAGAGTGATGCAGAGTGCAGCACACAGACCTGGTCATGGCTGAGACTGTTATATAGAGTGATGCACAGTGCATCATGTCTGTGAGCATGTGGTTAAGGTAACCATACCTGTGATTCAGAACAGTAATACTTGTGTTGATGTGGTAAGGTATCTGCAATTGTGGGTAGGAACAGTAATGTCTGTGAGTATGCGGTCAGGGTATCTGCACCTGTGAGCAGGAACAGTAATATCTGTGATCATGCGATTAGTGTATCTGCACCTGTGAGAAAAAACAGTAATGTCTGTGAGCACGTGGTCAGGGTATCTGCACCTGTGAGTAGGAACAATAATGTCTGCGAGCATGTGGTTAGGGTTTCTGCACCTCTGAGTAGAAACAGTAATGTCTGTGAGCATGCAGCTAAGGTGTCCACACCTGTGAGTAGGAACAGTAATCTCTCTGAGCATGTGGTCAGGGTATCTGCACCTGTGAGTAGGAACAGCAATGTCTGCGAGCATGTGGTCAGGGTATCTCCACCTGTGAGTAGGAACAGTAATGTCTGTGAGCATGTGGTTAGTCTACCTGCACTTTTAAGTACAAACAGTAATGTCTGTGAGCATGCAGTCTGGGTATCTGCACCTGTGAGTACAAACAATAAAATCTGTGAGCATGTGGTTTGGGTATCTGCATATGTGAGTAGGAACAGTAATATCTGTGAGCACGGAGTTAGTGTATCAGCACCTTTGAGTAGGAGCAGTAATTTCTATAAGTATGTGCTTAGGGTATCTGCACCTGTTAGTAGGAATAGTAATGTCTGTGAGCATGAGGTTACAGTATCTTCAGCTAAGAATAAGAATAGTAATGTCTGTGAGCATGAGGTTAGGGTAACTGTACCTGTGAATGTGAACAATAATGCTTGTGAGGATGTCGGTAAGTTATCTACACCTGTGAGTAGGAATAGTAATATCTGTGAGTATATGGTTAGGGTATCTGCACCTGTGAGTAAGAATAGTAATGTCTGTGAGCATGAGGTTAGTGTAACTGTACCTGTAAAGGCAAACAGTAATGCTTGTGAGGATGTGGGTAAGATATCTGCACCTCTGAGTAACAGCAGTATGTCTCTAAACATGTGGTCAGGGTATCTGCATTTAGGAGTAGGAACAGTAATGTCTGTGAGCATGTGGTCACGGTTTCTGCACCTGTGAGTAGGAAGAGTAATGTCTGTGAGCATTTGGTCAGTGTATCTGTGCCTATGGGTAGGAACAGTAATGTCTGAGAGCATGCAGTCAGGGTATCTGTACCTGTGAATAGGAACAGTAATGTCTGTGAGCATGCAGTTAAAGTAACTATACCTGTGAGTCAGAATAGTAATTCTTGTGAGGATGTGGTAAGGTATCTGCACTTGTGGGTAGGAACAGTAATGTCTGTGAGTATGGGGTCAGGGTATCTGCACCTGTGAGCAGGAACAGTAATATCTGTGGTCATGCAGTTAGTGTATCTGCACCTGTGAGAAGAAACAGTAATGTATGTGAGCACATGGTCAGGGTATCTGCACCTGTGAGTAGGAACAATAATGTCTGCGAGCATGTGGTCAAGGTATCTGCACCTGTGAGTAGGAGCAGTAATGTTTGCAAGCGTGTGGTTATGGTATCTCCACCTGTGAATAGGAACAGTAATGTCTGTGAGCATGCTGTTAGTCTATCTGCACCTGTGAGTACAAATAATTATTTCTGTGAGTGTGCAGTTAGGGTATCTGCACCTGTGAGTACAAACAGTAATGTCTGTGAGCAAGTGGTTAGCGTAGCTGCACCAATGAGTAGGAACAGTAATTTCTCTGGGTATGAGTTTAGGCTATCTGCACCTGTGAGCAGGAACAGTAATGTCTGTGAGCATGCAGTTAGGGTACCTGCACCAGTGAGAACATACAGTAATGTCTGTGAATGTGCAGACAGGGTATCTGCACCTCTGGGTAGGAACAGTAATGTCTGTGAGCATGCAGTTATGGTATCTGCACCTGTGAGTAAGAACAGTAATGTCTGTGAGCATGTGGTTAATGTATCTGCACCTGTGAGTAGAAACAGTAATGTCTGTGAGCATACAGTTAGGGTATCTGCACCTGTGAGTAGGAACAGTAATGTATGTGAGCATGCGGTTAGGGTTCCTGCACCTGTCAGTAGGAATAGTAATGTCTGTGAGCATGCAGTTAGGGTATCTGCACCTGTGAGCACAAACAGTAATATCTGTGGTCATGAGGTTAGTATATCTGCACCTGTGAGTACGAACAGTAATGTCTGTGAGCATGTGGTCAGGGTATCTGTACCGGTGAGTAGGAACAGTAATTTCTTTGAGCATGCAGTTAGTGTATCTGCACCTATGAGAAGAAACAGTAATGTCTGTGAGCATGTGGTGAGGGTATCTGCAGCTGTGAGTAGGAACAGTAATGTCTGCAAGTATGTGGTTAGGGTATTTGAAATTGTGATCAGAAACAGTAATGTCTGTGAGCGTACAGTTAATTTATCTGCACCTGTTAATAGGAACAGTAATGTCTGTGAGCATGTGGTTAGTGTATCTCCACCTGTGAATAGAAACAGTAATGTCTGTGAGCATGCAGCTAGGGTGTCTGCATCTTTGAGTGCAAATAGTAATGTTTGTGAGCACGCAGCTAGGGTGTCTACACCTGTGAGTAGGAACAGCAATGTCTGTGAGCATTTGATCAAGGTGTCTGCACCTGTGAGTAGGAACAGTGATGTCTGTGAGCATACGGTTAGTGTATCTGCACTGAGAGTGCAAACAGTAATGTCTGTGAGCATGTGGTTAGGGTATCTGCACCTGTGAGTAGGAACAGTAATGTCTGTGAGCATGTGGTTAGGGTATCTGCACCTGTGAGTACAAACAGTAATGTCTGTGAGCATGTGGTTAGGGTATCTGCACCTGTGAGTAAGAATAGCAATGTCTGTGAGCATGAGGTTAGGGTAACTGTACCTGTGAATGTGAACAGTAATGGTTGTGAGGGTGTGGGTAAGTTACTTGCACCTGTGAGTTGAACAGTAATGTCTGTGAGTATATGGTTAGGGTATCTGCATTTTTGACTAAGAATAGTAATGTCTATGAGCATGAGGTTAGTGTAACTGTACCTGTAAGTTCAAACAGTAATGCTTGTGAGGATGTGGGTAAGTTATCTGCACCTGTGAGTAGCAGCAGTATGTCTCTAAGCATGCCGTCAGGGTATCTGCATCTAGGAGTAGGAACAGTAATATCTGTGAGCATGTGGTCAGGGTATCTGCACCTTTGAGTAGGAACAGTAATGTCTTTGAGCATTTGGTCAGTGTATGTGTGCCTATGAGTAGGAACAGTAATGGTTGCTAGCATGCAGTCAGGGTATCTGCACCTGTGAATAGGAACAGTAATGTCTGTGAGCATGCGGTTAAGGTAACTATACATGTGAGTCAAAATAGTAATTCTTGTGAAGATGTGATAAGGTATCTGCACTTGTGGGTAGGAACAGTAATGTCTGTGAGTATGCGGTCAGGGTATCTGCACCTGTGAGCAGGAACAGTAATATCTGTAGCCATGCGGTTAGTGTATCTGTACCTTTGAGAAAAAACAGTAATGTCTGCGAGCATGTGGTCAGGGTATCTGCACCTGTGAGTAGGAACAGTAATGTCTGTGAGCATGCAATTAGTGTATCTGCACCTGTGAGTAGGAACAATAATGTCTGTGAGCACGCAGTTAGTCTATCTGCACCTGTGAGTACAAACAGTAATGTCTGTGAACATGCAGTTAGGTATCTGCACCTGTGAGTACAAACAATAATGCCTGTGAGCATGTGGTTAGGGTATCCGCACCTGTGAGTAGGAACAGTAATGTCTGCAAGCATGAAGTTAGGATATTTACACCTGTGAGTAGGAACAGTAATGTCTGTGAGCATGCAGTTAGGATTACTATACCTGTGAGTCAGAACAGTAATACTTGTGAGGATATGGTAAGGTATCTGCACTTGTGAGTAGGAACAGTAATTTCTCTGACTATGTGGTCAGGGTATCCGCAACTGTGAGTAGGAACAGTAATGTCTGCAAGCATGTGGTTAGGGTACCTGCATCTGCGAATAGGAAGAGTAATGTCTGTGAGCATTTGGTCAGTGTATCTGTGCCTATGGGTAGGAGCAGTAATGCCTGTAAACATGTGGTTAGGGTATCTACACCTGTGAGAAGGAACAGTAATGTCTGTGAGCATGTGGTTAGGATAACTATACCTGTGAGTCAGACCAGTAGTATTTGTGAGGATGTGGTAAGGTATCTGCACTTGTGAGTAGGAAGAGCAATTTTTCTGAGTATGCGGTCAGGGTATCTTCACCTGTGAGCAGGAACAGTAATATCTGTGATCATGCTGTTAGTGTATCCTCACCTATGAGTAGAAACAGTAATGTCTGTGAGCATGTGGTTAGGGTAGCTGCACTGTTGAGTAGGAATTGTAATGTCTGTGTGAGTGCAGTTAGGCTATCTGCACCTGTAAGCATGAACAGTAATGTCTGTGAGCATGCAGTTAGGGTACCTGCACCAGTGAGAACAAACAGTACAGTGAGAGCAAACAGTAATGTCTGTGAGTACGTGGTCAAGGTATGCACCTGTGAGTAGGAAGAGCAATGTCTGTGTGCATGTGGTTAGGGTATCGGCATCTGTGAGTAGGAACAGTAATATCTGTGGACATGTGGTTAGTGTATCTGTACTTTTGAGTAGGAACAGTAATGTCTGCGAGCATCTGGTCAGGGTATCTGCACCTGTGAGTAGGAACAGTAATGTCTATGAGCATGAGGTTAGTGTAACTATAACTGTGAGTCAGAATGGTAATACTTGTGAGGATGTGATAAAGTATCTGCACTTGCGACTAGGAACAGTATTGTCTGTGAGTATGCAATCAGGGTATCTGCACCTGTGAGTAGGAACAGTAATATCTGTGATCATGTGGTTAGTGTATCTGCACCTATGAGTAGAAACAGTAATGTCTGTGAGCATGCGGTTAGAGTATCTGCACCCGTGAGTAGAAACAGTAATATCTGTGATCATGGGGTTAGTGTATCTGCACCTATGAGTAGAAACAGTAATGTCTGTGAGCATGCGGTTTGGATATCTGCACCTGTGAGCAGGAACAGTAATGTCTGTGAGTATGCGATTAGGGTATCTGCAGCTGTGAGCAGGACCAGTAATATCTGTGAGCATGCAGTCAGGGTATTTGCACCTGTGAGCAGGACCAGTAATATATATGAGCATGCAGTTAGTATATCTGCACCTGTGAGTAGGAACAGTAATGTCTGTGAGCAATCGATTAGGGTATCTGCACCTGTGAGCAGGAACGGTAATGGTTGTGAGTACGTCAGCAGGCTGTCTACACCTGTGAGTAGGAAGAGTAACGTGTAGGTTTGCAGTAAGAATGGATGCACTTGTGAGTAACAATAGTAAAGCTGCACGTATGTGGTTTAAGTAGCATTTGCACAGTAATATCTGCAAGTGTTTATTTTTATAACCACTCATGGTATGGCCCAGCTGCAGTTTCTTGGATGGTACCAACTCTCTTTGTGGAACTGTACTTAAAAGGCCAACCAAATAGGCATAACTCTCTTAATATTAAAATACAAAATGTTTTTTTCTTTATAAGCCCCTGACAATTATTAACTACAAAATAAAATGTGCAGTTTTTGAGTCTCTATATATTGCTAGTGGGGGGAGGGGCTACTTAACTTGTATATGTCACAGAATAATAGTTTTTCTTGGATTATTGCAGTGGTTACATTCAGAAAGTAACAGTAATGGGTCTGCAGTCTTTGATGCATTTGGATTCACAAATAAAGCATACAATTCCTAAATATTTTGTGTTATTATTCCTTGAAAATAGCAAAGTGATGTGATTTTTGATATATTTTGGGAAAGTGTTGCTTTATAAATAACTAAACCCTCAGTAAAACTGTAAAAACATAGGGGTAAAAAAAGTACCACAGGCAGCATCAGAACACTCCTTCCTCTCAAAATCATGGTAAAATGTGACCGTCTTTCCTTGACTCTCTAAAATTTGCCACATGACAGAATGCCACATTACGTGTCCAGAACCACACGCCTTCTTCAAGCACAGTACTAAAATGAAACTGTTTTCCAATAATTCTCTAGCATGAAAAGATGACGTAAGCCTGGAGAAGATTTGGGTTATGAGCCCGTGACAAGCTATTTCCCGTGGTTCAGCATTTGATTTCCTCTGCCTAAATTTGCCTACTGTTTGACCTTGTGCAAGTCATTTAATGAGGCAGTGCTTTGGGGAAATGGCCTAGTCATTACATATAAACACCAAATAAAAGGTTTCTTTCTGCAGCCCCACTTGGATTTAACTGAAAATGTTCTATTTAATATGGTGATAGAGATGTGCTTTCCATAGCATATGACTAGGGTCTTACATCTAGTAAGGTTTTGCATATAATGTAATATCATACGTAAAATGATGTTGGACAGTCTGTATCTTGTCGATAGTGCATGGAACAATGTACTCCATACCTCCCTGTACGTCATCACTCCAGATGCACTCTGCGCTTGAAGGCCACAATTAACAAGCTGTTTCATAAACTGCTCTTGAATTACTTGGATACCCCCTTATATATTTGTCTAGAAATTCCAACCACAGGGACATCAGCTACATAGATTGTGTTCTCTGCCATCAGGGGCTGGTTCTTTCTGTATGCATTTTCTCTTATTAGATTTGTTAATTCACAGAGCATAACGCATAAATATCTGACTACTATTATCCTAGCACATTAATACTTTTTAACTTCTATTTTGTATTGGTTTTAAAAACTGTGAGAACATATTAATATGAAGTAAAGACAACCTACATGTGGACAAACAGTTCATATGAATCATGTAAAATAAAGTTTTTATATATATATATATATATATATATATATATATATATATATATATATATATATATATATATATATATATATATCAGTTTATAATGAGTAATTAATTCTGGGTTTGATCAAAACACATCAAACAGACTCATCAGTAATTAGCATTAATCACCACTGAAATCATAAAAAAAGCAATTGAAAATATAAACCAGTAGGTTCATTGGTGATTACCAAAAGTAAAAATGAAAACAAATTTTCCATGGAGTACATGTCCCCAAGCAGGTACTCTGCCCCCTCTCCCCCAGATATTATTTAAACTAACTCAAGGGTCACACAAACTTGAAGAAAGGGCAAAAGCCCTTAAATTATGCAATGGTTGATAAATTAACTTTGACCTTTAAATAATTCGACAAACAGAACCAGCAATGAAAAACACTAGCGTTTCAGCACACGATAAAATGTATGCAGCAGTAATGCATATAACACTCATATAGGTATGATTGGGGGGGTGTGAGGGGCATAGTCCCACACATATTTTGGATATATATTAAGTTTAGAAAAGAGTAATTTATTGAAATTGCAATTATCCATGTGTATAGTGTGGCCCCCACTCCCCCCTTACTATATATTCTAACTCCAGGGTCGCACTACAGTGGGGAAAAGGCCATATATAACTTTCAGTGAAATGTGTTTCAGTGAATTGTGTTTTCAGTGAATTGAGCTTTCAGTGATTTGTGCACAGCCAAATGTGTTTCAGTGAAATGTGCTTTCAATGAATAGTCCTAGACCCATCTCTGTATATATATATATATATATATATATATATATATATATATATATATATATATATGTATATATGTATGTATCTACACACACACACACACACACACACACACACACATAAAAATATAGGTAACAAAACAAGTGCAAAATAAGATATTTTTTATTAATTTATTATTTATTTTTACTTTAGTCTTTGTTGACCAGAATAGCCTCACTAGGCCAGTAGTGTAGATTCAGAGGAGATATGAGGTGGTATTCCAATGACTAGGGGGAGTTTGGCCAGGACACTGAGGAAATTCCCCTACTCTTTTTGTTAAATGCCATGGGATGTTTTATTTTACATCCATGACTATTCTACCAAAAACTCAGGCTGATGGAGCTGATAACCATATGAAATATTGGACCCGCTACAGCGAATTCTGAAATGCGGAAATTGAATGGCCAAAAAATTGGATTTACATATAGTAAGTCCAATATGCCATTTCTTGGAATATTTCCTTTTCTCCAAGGTATGGAATTCTCAGAGTTGGTATATACACATATATATATATATATATATATATATAGGTTTACTTTACATGGTCGATTTTTCACAAAGTCGACTTTCATATGGCTGAGACCACATGATCGACTTTCGGAAAGCCGACCATGTAAAATAAACACAAAAAACACAACGAACACTTACCTTAAAACTGTTAGCAGGGGGGCAAGCCCCCCTACACCCCTTGTGGGGGGCTCCGCCCCCCTGTAACTTCAATATACCAACTCCGAGATCGCACTACAGTGTGGAAGAGGGAAATTTTCCCATTCCGCACTGTAAGGAGATAGTGGTTCTCCATGGTCGGCTTTTCAAAAGTCGATCATATGGTCTCGGCCATATGAAAGGCGACTTTGTGAAAAGTCGACCATGTAAAGTAGACCCATATATATATATATATATATATATATATATATATATATATATATATATATATATATGTGTGTGTGTGTGTGTGTGTGTGTGTGTGTGTGTGTGTGTGTGTGTGTGTGTGTGTGTGTGTGTGTGTGTGTGTGTGTGTATATATGTGTGTGTTAGCAGAGTGTGGGAGGGTACAGGGGAGCTTGC